>NW_015387281.1:550821-635579 GCF_001527695.2 Protobothrops mucrosquamatus | reverse complement strand
AAAGCAACTGAGTTTAAATAAGAAAAATAACTTACGGATCGTCCATGAAATCATAGATCTCTCTCATAGCTACTCCTCCCACATTCACATAAAAGACAAGTCGCAGCAGGACCAAGTAGTGTTCTGGAGGCATCCACAGGACAAATTTCAAGTAAAATGTGTTCAACTCTGCCAATAAAAACTGACACATACCATTCAACCACTTAGGAGATTTCCTCTTATTCAAACCTAAAATATGTCACAATTCTTCAAAGTGTATAAATTTGAATGCATGGAATGTCTTGCCAAAGAAATACTATCAAAGTTAACAAAGTAGTGTTTCCATAAAACAATTTAAAGAAATAAAACTGTATTTTTAGTCATTATCCCCTATTTCTTGGATGCTGCTGTTTCCCTATTCTTATCTATTATAGAATGGAAATTTGATAAAATGACCAGGTACTACAATGTCCAAATGAGAATGTGGTTGTCCGTGCAGCAATTACTGATGTTCTATATTCAAAATTATGGAAGTGAATTGTTAGAATAAACATAATTATTCAATACAAAGTTACAAACTCAATACCTCACATCATACTATTTTAAGAGTCACTTCCTTTATACAGATTCAAAAGATCAAACTTTAAAACAAATGTATTCAAGCAATAAAATCAGATCATCATTCAAGAAGACTAATTTTGACAAATGCAGAAAAATGTTCTTTACTTCCTTTCTTTTTTCCCCAGATAAAAGTTTGCATTTGATTAAACAGAGAATACCAAGCACAGTCTTGTCTATAACTACAGAGTCAGAATTACCTTTTCTTCCCTACCAGTTTTCCTATCTACCAATTATGTGCACATGTGAACGAACTGCTTTTGATGGAGAGGGTTTCCACTTCCCGTGGTCTGTATTATCAGGGAATAATTTTCTTACAGTATAATAAATATTGAAATAAAATGTGTTTCTTGCATGTGAACACTCATCCCTTAGCCTATACAATTTATATGTCGTTTAGTATTTATAGAGTCTTCTAAATTAAATGGGACTATCACGACCTCTTCCTTCCTTTTCTTTACTTCGCTCTTAGCATGAAAGCAGGAATTCTGCAAGATAAATTGTATTTTTATTATGTCAAACTTAGGGAGTCTGTGGGAAAAAGCAAGAAATCTGTTTACAGTATTTTGAAAATAAAAACTGTTTGAAATACTTATATTAGTTCATTGAAAGAAATTATCCTTACAATAAAAATAATGCCACACACTGCTAGCCATCTGCGAAGGCTGGATGCTGGCTTCCACTCAAATTTAACCCAACTGTATGGTGTGAATTGAAAGGCAATTCTCTTCATTTTACCTCTGGAAGGGAAATTAAAAATATCTCATGTTAATTTTTTAAAAACTTTCTATTAAATAAAGTGTGATGAACAAAAACATTGAAAATGTTAAAATAGCATAAATAACAACCCAGAAGTAATGCAGAAACTAAAATATAAAAACAAAACAAAAAAGATTTGGGAATATACAGAAGTATTTTTGTAATTTAAGAAATAAAACAATACTTTACACAACTATGTTCAAATTTCTACCCCAAAAGACATTTGTATAGATGGTAATAATCCATAATTAGCCTATTTATTTATTTCATTTCATAGTATTTATGAAACTGTTATAATTATTAATTTATCCTAAATTAAAACCTATCTGTATCCAAATAAACTGGGTACCTGACTTCAAATTAAGCAATTTAAGATTCATTAGCATAAACACTGATAAAAGTTATAATATTTGCATTTTTCTGCCTTAGAAATAAAATTTTATAACTGAACATACTTATATGTGGGAATATTCCAAAGTCCTTGCCATTTATATGTTTTCAAAGAAAGCCACCCCAAAGTCTTCATTCCGCAGTAAATGCCAAGTCCATTACATAAGATTACATCCATAATCCACTACAAATAATAATAATAATAATAATTTAATGATCCATCAAAATCTGTGACTATAGCAATAATGGTGCTGCAATTTCTATACATATTATGCATACATTATACAGAGACAGAGAGAGAGAGAGAGAGAGAGAGAGAGAGAGAGAGAGAGAGACCTTATAAAATACTAAATAGCACTTCAAAATATCAATTATATATAACCAATATTTTGGCAAAACAGATGGCTTCTTAGCCCATAAAATGATTTCATCTATAGAATTAGCATGTTATCTTCTCAACAGAAAATGATAAAAAGAACTTCATCCTACTCATTTTTCAGTTTTCCATCCATTAGTCAGTTTATTTTCTATATTAACCAGCTAAGATATATATATACATATATATATCCTCAATTTTTAGTTATAAAATTTGGGTTGGCCTAACAATTTTTGTCAAGACATATAATCTGTTCTGTCCTAGACTTGCCCATTTCACTTCATATTTGATTCTTTCCTTGCTGATTTTTTTGTTCAGTTCAGAATGCATCATTTAACAAAAATTAAACTTTTATTTATAAATTTCATTATTATTGTTATATTAACATACGAATAATGACTAGCGCAAGATCTCCAGCTGGTTTTGTGTCTAAGGTGAGATTACAACTCACAGATGCCTTAACTACTACAGTAGTCCTTGACTTATGAACATTTGTTTAATGATAGTTTGAAGCTACGACAGTGCTGAAAAAAGGTAGCTTATGACTGGTCCTTGAAGTTACAACCATTGCATCACCTCTGTGGTTATGTTGTCGCGATTTGCAACCTTCCCAGCTGGTTTCCAACAAGCAAAATTAATGGGGGAAGCTGGATTCACTTAACAATTGCATTATTTATTTAATACCAGATAATTTTCTTAACAAGCATGATGACTAACTTAATCACCACCACCAAAAAAAAAAGTAATAGTTGTCAAATCGGGTCTGGTCACGTGATGACAGAAGTGTGACTGAAATTCTGGTTCCAATTGTGATCATAAGTTGGGGACTACCCAAACTGGCTCTCAGGTTCATGTGTATCTTACATAAAATTAGAAATAAAAGAAATTGCAGATCATTTTCATGAATCCGAGGATATCAGAGTTCAATGCTAGATGATCCCTAGAAAGAAGAGTCTGTAACAAATTACTCTTGCCAAAGTTATTCATATTTAATTGGTAACTAAACCCTATGAAATGACTTTTTGAAAAATGAATTTGCATCACTATATGCCAAACAATTAATGAGAGTAATTAATACTTACATGATCCCACCAGCATTCACTGAAATTTGGAAGCTGATGTTCTAGACTGTACTCCAGAAACTCAAACGTTACACTGATAATCATGCACATCCACCAATCCCGAATCATTAGCGTCTAAGCAAATTATGAAAGAAGAAAGTTATTCTGCAGATTAGTCCAAATTTGCATTACCCAATATTGAAGAAAAAAATAAGAAAAAAAGTCTCACTGACATTTAACTTGTGAATAGGAGTAGTAAAGGCTTACCATTGTTTTCAAGCATTATATATCTGTACTAATTTATGATATTTAAAATAAAAATCAATATTCATTCTCATGTGCAATACAACATATCATTTAATAAACTTATTAAGCAATTTCCTTGCCGGTGTTTTTCAAATGCTACTTTCCCCAATTCTTTGCATTTTTATATGCATGGTTCTGATGGCAAAGGATAATAGTATTCTGATTCATGTATTAAGTGAAGAAGTATAAATTAAGAAACCTGGTGTTAAAATGTGAATCAAATTATTTTTTCCCAGCTTTGTTTATAATAAATTGTAGATAGAACACCAGGTTCCAGTAGTCCTTTGAAGATGAGAACAAAGGTTCTCAAAAACATCTGTAGCACAAAATATTGAGTTTACTTTCAAGTAGGAACTTAAAATTACTCAATTGAACTATACATACAGGTAGTCCTCGAATTATGAGCACAATGGAGCCCAAAATTTCTGTTGCTAAGCAAGATAGTCGTTAAATGAGTTTTGGCCCATTTTACAACCGTTATTGCCATAGTTGTTAAGTGAATCATGGCAGTGGCTAAGTGGATCATTTGGTCATTAAGCAGAATTGGCTTCTCCTATTAACTTTGCTTGTGGGAAGCTGGCTGCGAAGGTCACAAATGGTGATCATATGACCCCAAGATCGTGGAACCGACACAAATTCTGATCATGTGACCACGAGGATGCTGCAACGGTGGCAACTGTGAAAACCAGTCATAAGTCACTTTTTCAGTGCCACTGTAATTTCAAAGAGTCACTAAATGAATGGTAGTAAGTTGAGGACTACCTGTATACCTGAACTGGTTTTTCTGTCAGCAAAAGCAACTAGAGTAGCCTTCATAGAGGCATTACAAAGTTATAGTTAATAATGAGTAGAAGTTCTAAGACTAAAATAAATTTGAGTAATTATCAAGACAAAAGATATGAACACACAATCTACAACTTCTTAGCAATAATTACAAAGCAGGACTGCTTCATTTCTCTGTTCAATATAATATATTTTGTATATTAAGAGGGAAATAGTGATGCATTTATTTGTCCATTAGTTTAATCTTAACATAGCTAAAAATAGCTTAATATCTTAACTGATTAAGATTTAAAGCTATTCAACAGTAAAACAGAGGTTTACTGTCTGAAACTTATTTTAAAAAGAATTTTGATGACCAGTGATAATCATAAAGAATAAGCAGCACTTGAAGTACTGCCAACCAATTAGAGTTCAGAACTACAGGAAGTAATTAAGCAAAGAAAGGGCCAATTCTCACCTTTAAGTACCAACCAAGGAAATGAGCAGGAACAAATCCATCTAGTTTATCCTGTAATTCAAGTAGATTATACAGATTAGAGTTACTTTCTATGTAATAAAATAAATCAATATAAATGATGACAATGATGACAATGACTACTGAAGCATATATTTCCATATGCAACATGAAACCTCTTCAATGTTTTAAAAATATTTGTTAAATGATTAAAAAAATAAATTTTACATCTCACATGTAATGTATAGTATAAATTTTTCTATCAACCAGATAACAAAAAGATTACTGTTCTTTTTTCAATTTTCATCTGGAAGATGAAAAATGGGTTCTTATCTTAGATAATACAATATCTGACCATATAATGTTCCTGAGATGTTAAATTCTGCTGTTATGTATATCTCAATCCAGCAAAACCTCAAACAAACATGATTATCTTAACTTTCAACCTTTGTACCTTTGAGCCACAAGTCTAGAAATACAGTATGAGTCCCAATCTGTTTTTTAGATCTGAGGCATCAATGTTTTGGACCAGCTTTTTATTTCATAAAAAGGAAAAGCTTTACTAAAATATTATGTAATTCACATTTTTATAGATTCAACAGCCAACACACTGCAGTCTAGAAAGATGGATTTTAACAATTGCAGATAACAGATACAGATTTCCTTTAATTTATCTTAAAAGTGTGGGGAATAATTAAATAATTTAAGTCAACTCTTAATATACAATTATGGAAGAATGGAGAGCATGATTAAGTTACTACACAGATTAGTACATGGTTACAGAAACATGCATACATTTTGCATTACAAAAATCCACATTCAATCTAACAATATTTATACATAAATTAGTAACATTGGATAACATTTTTATTTTTGTTCTGCATTTGGTTAGTTATGAAAAAAGAACACAAACAACAACAAAAAACAAAGCCATATGCAAGGCAGTAATATCTTAGCTCCCATGCGTAGGAAATGACATAGGTTTCAAAATTTTACTACAAGTAAAATTTAACAACCACTTTGAATAGCAACCATTCACAAATACAATGGTAATGAATGCTTTCCACTCTGAGAATTTATGATAAAAAAAGCCTTTAATGTGAAACTGATTAAGCTCTGGTCAGTTTCATGCAGCAGCTATGAGGCCTGGAGACTTTTACTCAACTAATAAAGGTCACAGTGACCTTGTTAACTTGTAGTTAACACTTTTTAAGGAAATCCTACACTGAGAAGCAGCTCAGGAAGAAATACCTTATTTAAGCAATCTCTCCACCCTGCAGGAGGGCAAAAAAAAGGGAGGGATAAATCAAGCACAGGCCATTATGTGAGATAACTTTATCTAAATGAGACAGCAACAATCAGTGATCTTCACAGCATCTCTCTCTCAGAGAGGTGCTCACTTACCATAGCAATCACTTCACTTAATGACCAGGTTGTTGAACCAACTGCAGTCACTAAACAAGGTCTACCTGCAGTCTGTCCTCCAAGTTAAAATTTGCTTTTAAAGAAATGAAGACTGAAATTCTCAGAAAGATGCATTGGACCTCATCGATGGAATCACTGAAGACAGACTCTTAGTTATGAAATATCTGATATTGGATTAGGCAACAATTATCAGACATCCATGGTACAAAATCCTAAGACATGAAATATTATTAAATGAATACAATCTCTCTATTTTAGCATCTTACCCAAATGTTGTGAAAGGCATCTGTTATATTATTTGGGTCATATATAAGGCAATTTCCACCATAGTCTCTTTCAGGCAAAGGGACTCCTAAATTAGGATCAATAAATTTCATAAACTGTCTTCCATCATGTACAGTCTGCAAAATTAAATACATGTTCAAGAACATCAACATTTCTTTTAAAAAGTTATATTTGTTAAATTGGCAATACAAAAAAAATGTGCATATACATATATTTATTTATTTATTTATTTATTTATTTATTATTTTAATTTCTATACCGCCCTTCTCCCGCAGGACTCAGGGCGGTGCACAGCATATTAAAACAGATACACATATCAATAAAAATAAAAACCCCTCTAAAACCAAATTAAAACCAAATATTCGAAGCTGTGTTCGAATTAAAATTATACTTAAAATCGTCCCTAAATAAAATCCTCCTTAGGTCAGACCCGCTTGCTGGAAAAGCCATGTCTTGAGGGCGCGGCGGAAAGTAAGGAGATCCGGAATCATCCGGATCTCGGGGGGTAGTTCGTTCCAGGGGGTGGGGGCACCCACAGAGAAGGCCCTCCCCCTGGGGGTCGCCAGCCGACACTGTTTGGCCGACGGCACCCTGAGGAGACCCACTCTGTGGGAGCGTACCGGTCTATGGGAGGAAATTTGAGGCAGAAGGCGGTCTCGGAGGTAACCAGGTCCGATGCCATGGCTATCCCAAAAATATACATATATAATGGCTATCCAGACCCTAAAAAGAACTAAAGAAAGAAATTTAGGTATTTAGGAAAAAATCATATACAACATACCAAGTTTGAAACAGCCATATTTTGTGTGGAACTAGAAACAAGATATCACTACTCTGGATACTTGTCTTAGGCTTATTTAATTTGATTCTTTCAAACTACCCCATATTCCTGCAAATGGCTTGTTTAAAAAAAATCCAGATACAAAGAATTCAAGACTGCATTAGCCAATAAAACAACACATTGGTTCAATCTGTGCTTATACTGGCTAGGGCTATCTGAGAACAGATATACCTGAGGGACAATCAAATACCTAGATGTGCAAAAAAAAGTGCTGCATGTCAAATAATTACATTTAGAAAGTATTCAGACCCCCTTTACTTTTTTCAATTTTGTTATGTTGCTGCCTGATTCTACAGTTATTAACATTCATTTTTTCTCATTAAATTTACACTCAGTACCTCATAATGACAAAATGAAAACAAAATTTTAGAAATGTCTATAAATTTATTAAAAAGAAAAGATTGAAATAGCACATTGACATTCAGACCCTTCACTCAGTACTTTGTTGAAGCACCTTTGGCAGTGTTTACAGCCTCAAGTCTTTTGGGGTATGACGCGACAAGCTTTGCACATCTGGATTGGGAGATTTTCTGCCATGCTTCACTGTTGGGATGATATTGTGCAGGTGATCAACGGTGCCTGACATAATGTTTAGAATTGAGGCCAAACAGTTCAATCTTGGTTTGATCAGATCAGAGAATCTTGCTCCTCAGACTGGTGAGGAGCAAGATTCTCTGATCTGATCAAACCAAGATTGAACTGATGCTCAGAGAGCATCAAGGACCCCTCATGTCAACCTGAGCTACAAATATTCTACTTTATTAGATTGCCAAATATATGAGTGTACTTCACATAAGTATTAGGAAGAAAGTATAACTGAATAGCTGGAGAAGTATATTTTTGGAACTGTTCTGTGGATGACTGTTCCTTCTTTGTTGGGAAATGTTGTTTGGCTGGGGCACTTGTTGCAGAAAGTATGCTCAACTATTTTTTTCGTTATCTGAAAGGATGCTTGTAAAAAATAAAAAAAGCATTGTTTATTATATTTAAGATCAATGTAAAATTGTCTTTGCTTTGGATACCAAGTAGCATTCATCGTGAACTACCATACAATCTACTTTTGCAATTGTGGGATGAATTCTGGGATGAAAAAAGTAAGAGAATAAGATTATTCTGTTATTTATGAAAGATAATTTAGAATGTTTCAAATTTTATTCTTTTGGACCAAAGTTCATTCAGAACATACTATATTCCATGTTCTAAGAAGCCATTCTAAATATTTCATTTCAAACATTTTTCTGCTTCATGCATACTGTTAATGTCCATTTAGTTCTTATAATTTTTTTAAAATCAAAGTTTTATCAGTTTTCTACAAATTATGGCCATCCCTAAGAAAATATGCCTTTTGCTTTTCCAAACTTTCCAAGAATAATTGTTTTACTAAAAATTCACATTAGCTGTATCATAATTGAAATGACCCTCCCTGATCTTGTCTGGGGTTTGGTAATCATATGACAAATTAACTTGACCCATGACCCAGTGAAAAGTTATATGAACATTGCCATTGCTTCTGCTTAAAAAAGAAAGAGAAACTAGCCGTTATCCATTTGAGATTGATGTAATTTTTTCCTTCTGAGGATGAACTGAAACCTGGAAAAAGGGCTAAACATTTTCAGCAGAACAATTATCCTACTAGCTAAATGGTTTGTCCCAGTACAGAAAGCAAACCATCCTAAACTTTTCAAAGAAAGATGTAAGTTAAAAGTGTTACTTGAATGTTTACAAGCATGTCTAAAACAACGGAGTTAAAATAAAATTTTGATTTTTGCATTGCAAACAGAAATGACCATTTTATTTGTAGAAGATCCAGATTAAATCTGTGGAATCTTCAGTTACAGAAAGTTCAGTAGATATAAGAAAGACCTCAACCCAAGATCCTGCAGAGTTGCTGCCAAACAGATTAAATCAAACCCACTGCTGAGAATTCTGGGAGTTGAAATCCACAAGATGCTTAGGTTGGGGAAAGCTGCATTATATAATGTACTGTAATACTAGAAAGACAGTTTGGTGTAATGGTGAAGGTGCTGGCCTTGAAATCAGGAGATCGTGAGTTCTAAGCCCCCCTTGGCATGAAAACTGGCTGGGTAACTTTTGGGCCAGTCACTCTGTCACAGGGTTTTATTGTGGGGAAATAGGAGGAGAGAGTATTAGGTATGTTTACTGCCTTGCGTTAATCAAACTATATTAAAAGGGGGAGGGGGTATTATAACAACAATAGTCAGATAGACTATTGAAATGATGTTACTTATGCTTTCATGGTAAGAAGTGAAGCTGATGATTATACTCTCTACTTTTTTATCTTTAAGTTTTTCTTTAAAATACAAACTTTAAATTCCTTACCTGAAAAAGTATGAAAATGAGGAAAAGCTCATAGACAACACTGACGCATAGCCAAAACCTCCAGTAAGCTAGCAGAACAAATTAACAAAAAAGAAAAACGTAGACATATTATAGTTGGGCATAAGGCTAAACTAGTACATATAGAATCTTTAGGACTTTCAAAATGCTACGACAGATTTTATTAAGGAAATCTTGATAGGTAATATTAAAAAGGACAGTTTTCAAAATTTACATAAGATTACTTTATCAGTCTATTTTAATGCTATGAGCTACTTGGATTACCTGGATGGGGTCTTGAAAATGGACCATCTTTTGCTTGAGTGACTCCAAAACACAAAAAAACTAAAATGCTGGCTACAATACCTCTGGAAAACATTAAGAACAAAACAGTCCTCAGTATATTGTAACAATACTTGCAATTTATTAACATGTTGACTGTTCATGCAATATAAAATTAGGAGATACGATTATTAATTTTATCTTGGCTAGTGACTGGACTAAAATGGATGTTTTGTCTAGCAGGCTTGGCTCCTTAAATGAACCTTGATTAAGATCAGTTGGACTTGAAGAAAGCCTCACTGGACTAATTACTTTCTCATAGATATTTCTGGTGTCAATGAAATATAAATGATCTATAGATATTCTTAAACAATGACGTATGGACATAGATTATAAAACCATCTAAACCTCTTTTCCAGTGACATTAATTCTCAGAAATAGATTATCTTGCTATCTTGGAATTACCCTAGATATTGCAGAGGCCTCTCCTGGTTTCCCTTTAATATATGGTATTACCATCTGCCTTGGTAGATGTTGATGACTAGTTTATTAAGATTTCCTAAGAGGAAGTAGCATACACGTGAGTCAGTTGCAAAGAAAACAGCTAGCTACATCTTATTTATTAAGAATATTACAAAAACATGCAGAATAAGTAAGTTCAATTTTTTAAAGTAAAATATCTCAGGTTGTCCAAACAATTACTGTGTTGTCTTACTATAAACAGGCATCATACTTTACACATAAGACAGTCAAATTCTGTACAGCAGCATTTAAAGCCTGACATGGAAGCCAGCTGGGTGACTTTGGGCCAGTCACTGTCTCTCAGTCCAGCCCACCTTCCAGGGTTGTTGTTGTGGGGAAAATAAGAGAAGAAAGTGCGTTGGATATGTTCACCGTCTTGAGTTATTTGTAAAAATAATAAAGGCTGATACAAATAAATGAATGAATGAATGACCAGTGGGCTCTTTCCAATTTCTATATAATTAGTGAATTTGGTTACATGCAATCTTGATATAGTCAACATGTCAGTATTATTTTTGTTTTCTGTTTGTCTTAGACTTTACATTATGGATATTTTTGAACCATGAATTTGTTACTGAATGAATGAAATCTTTAAGGCAATCCAGTCTTGATGAAGTATCATGAACTTTGGTTACAACACTGACAAACCTTAGTTTGCAATGTTTTGTATCTAGCAGGGACTGGATTTGATAGCTACATAACCATTTTTCTATAATTCTATTTTTACAGAACTGACCAACTAGAACAAAATATTAAATGGTGGCAACATAGGAATTATTTTCAGCCTCAAAAATGAGTTTATAGACCTGGCCAAACAAGCATTCTTTCATCTCAACAACCCAGTTTAGACAAGGGAGAAAAAATCTTTCCATTAGTGCTATTATAACTTGGAAATCCTTGACAAACTAATGCAGATGACCAAGAAATCTACCAACAGACTCTGATCTATCTAGCTTCTGGCCATCATAATCTGACAAACTGCCAATTTAAAATATCTTTTAGAATGAAATCTTGAAGCCTGGACATAACCAATAAATCTAACCAATAAATTGTTCAATTTAACCAAATTAAAATATAACTCTTATTCTGTTAATTCCAAACTAATCCTGTTATACAAAGACGACATACCTTTTTAAAAAGGGGAGAAAGAGGGCCAACCTTACACGTTCAACTTAAGAGGGGATACTTCAAGTAATTATTCTGATGTTTTTTTATTTCTAGGCTAGCCATATCAGTAAGAAGGAAACTTTCTTAACGAGTTATTTGCAGAAATTCAGGAGTCTGATAACATCTTTTGCAACTATCACATTTTATTAAAAGTCATTTGCCTGCACAATTTGCACTCACTTCTTAAATACCTGGAGTGGCAATGCTGTCTGTCTTGCTTCCCATGATTTACTGATTAATTATATGCCATCAAGTTGTTTTCAGTTCTTAGCAACCACAAAAATATTCTCCATGACTTCTTTCCTTTACTCCAATTTAAATCCTGCACCTGTCTCAGCCTTTAGGAATGGACAGCATACAAATAAATAATCTAGCATGATATATGAATCCATCATTATAACAGCTTATCAGTAAGTTATATGATGAGTGTATGTGAGAATTTCTACTAACTTGAATTAGCTCTTGTGCAGATTATTATACAGAAACAGGGATCAAAAGACAGGGAAAGTTTATTAGGATTTTATTTAAGAAGTTTACTTGTGTCCCTCAGACTTTGTTCTCAAAAGAAGATAGTCGAGATGATGGGTGGAGAGGAGATAACTATTGAATTAAATCTACCAGACAGAACTCCCAAATACAAGTTTAGTTACTGAGCAGGAAAATGGACTAATTTCAATCGAGGCAAAGTAAATCACCAAGAACGGATATAAGTCACCTTTCCTGTTTTAAAATTACAGTTTCCTGAAAAAACACGTAGGCTGACTTGTTAGAACAGAAGCATTATTCAAACCCTAGATTAAGCAATCTAGAAGCTGGGGGGCAATGCTATTAGTACTGACCTATTTTTTTTAAGGATAGGAGGAGAACACACTAACATCTTTCTACAGTTGGGCAGCCTTAACAAATCTAACAAGCAAACAAAAAACATGGTGGTGGGGAAGAGCCCTTTATCTTAGAAAAAGGAATTTTGCCCTCCCTAGATTCAGGAAGATTTGTAATAAGATACTGCCAAATAGCAATAGTCCATTCTTCTCTTTGAAGCTGATGTCTCCCACATTAGGCTCAGGGATTAAGGAAGTAAAAAAGTAAATAAAGTCATTCTGACTGAAAAGCCACCAGGTGGATGACTTCAATTTAATAACAGAGAGAAAGCAAAGGCCTAAAGGCCTGGGGTCAAAGCAATCTGCTTCTCTACATGTATTTTCCTTATCCAAAGTTCAGCTGTAAAAACATGCAGAGGATCTCCTTCCTAATGTATCTTCTCCTCTGCCAAGCTAGAATGGGGGGAAGAAGAAGAAGGAGAAGGAGGAGGAGGAGGAGGAGGAGGAGGAGGAGGAGGAGAAGAAGAAGAAGAAGAAGAAGAAGAAGAAGAAGAAGAAGAAGAAGAAGAAGAAGAAGAAGAAGAAGAAGAAGAAGAAGAAGAAGAAGAAGAAGAAGAAGAAGAAGAAGAAGAAGAAGAAGATGATGATGATGATGATGATGATGATGATGGAAGGAACCTTGGAGATCTTCTAGTCCAATCCCCTGCTCAGGCAGGAAACCCTTAGTTCTCCTTAGTTCTAGGTTGCTTCTCTCTTTGATTAGTTTCCACCCATTGCTTCTTGTCCTGCCTTCAGGTGCTTTGGAGAATAGCTTGACTCCCTCTTCTTTGTGGCAACCTCTGAGATATTGGAACACTGCTGTCATGTCACCCCTAGTTCTCTGTGTTGAGACTTTTCTCCCACTGCCAACCTGAACTAGAAAGCTCTGCTCCTAGAATAGCCACATCTCCTTTTCTAGAGACTAGAAAGCAAGTGGCTGTTTTTTCATGTCAACCCATGGAAATATTAGTATTTTGATTTCCAAGAAGAGATCAGTATTGCCATCACAACTGCTGCATGAATAGGAATTGCCTCATACGACCTGCATGACACTTTTAAGGGCAAATGCTTTTTTAGGTTTATTTTTGTTTAGACATAAGAATATGAACCTCCTGGAAGATCTGCATTCAGTTTTCTATAAAATCAATATTCTATATCCAAGTTCCCCTCCCAAGGCATAGAGGATTTTCAGCCTCTCTCACAACTCCAACCAAAATGGCCATAGAAGTGTAGAGCTCAGTGACTGGATGACAGTAGTGGTGGCAAATTTACAGTTTAGTTGGTTATCACATATTTATGATCTAAGAAGTCAATACATTGCAGAATTCACATAATTTAAAGACATTAGGTTATCCTGATGGGTCTCAAATGCTAGTCTGTTGTCCCAGGACAAAGCTCTGTTTAAACAGCATATGGTACAGTATATAATGCTTCAAAAATGATCTTTTCTTGTGCCTCATTAGTATCTTCTAAGTAATAGGATTGAGCCAAATTTGCATTACAGATAGTCAGGAAACTTTTGAAGTTGCAACAGTGCTAAGTGACTTCCACTGTTCCTCGAAGATCCAGCTGTTGTAGTGCCCATGGTCACATGACTGTGATTCAAATGCTTGGCAACCAACTTGCACTTAGAATTGTTGGAGTGCCCAAGAATCATGTGATCGCCCCTTGCAAACTTTGCTTTTGTCTGCCTAAAATGTGGTTGTAACCCAACAACTATTTGTAGTTTGTTATAACAAAAGTGTCTGTGATTTAGAGATTGCAACATTGTTCACCTGAAAAAGGAAACAGACTTTCACAGCGTAATATCCAGATCAAAACATTAGCTAACAAGTTAGTCATGAATAATATTGTAACAGCTGATTATCTCTTGGTGGTTGTAATAAAAAAAATCTGAGATACAAAAATCACAATTTTTAAAAAACTAAAATCAATTAAAGGAAGATAAATGGAGGTATGTCACACATAGAAGGAAACACAACAATCAAAGGAAGAAGCAGCATACATCTAACAAACCCCTACTGCCCAATCTAACCCAACCAGAAGCAGCCCCATTAAAACTGAGCAATTGATTTCTCCCCCTAGATGGAAATACACAGATCCACAACCTCCCCCTCAAAGAAAATATGCAGACACCTAGCAAAGAAACAGCACCAAATATCCCTAAAAAGTCATATCAATAAACATATCTGAGATAAACAGAAAAGCATCTCAGACTGCACCCACCCACCCCCCAAAAAAGAAGAGCATCTTTGTTGCTCTTCTCTGTACTCTTTCTAGAGTCTCAACATCTTTTCTACATCGCGGTGACCAAAACTGGATGCAGTATTCCAAGTGTGGCCTTACCAAGGCATTGTAAAGTGGTATTAACACTTCACTTGATGTTGATTCTATCCCTCTGTTAATGCAGCCTAGCACTGTGTTGGCTTTTTTGGCAGCTGCAGCACACTGCTGGCTCATATTTAGGTGATTGTCCACTAGGATTCCGAGGTCCCTCTCACAGTTGCTACTATGACCAGGACGCGACAGATTACATCCCAGAATTCTGAAGAAGCTGGCAGATGTTATCTCAGAACCATTGCATCATATCTTTCAAAAATCCTGAAGCACCAGGGAAGTACCTGAGGACTGGAAAAGGGCTGATGTGGTTCACATCTTCAAGAAAGGGGAAAAAAAGACCCAGGAAACTACAGACTAATCAGTCTAACATCAATACCTGGGAAGATCCTGGAAAAGATAATCAAAAAACCGATCTGTGAACAACTAGAAGCAAACGAAGTAATAACTGGTAGCCAGCATGGGTTTGTTAAAAACAGATCATGCCAAACGAATCTTATTTCATTGTTTGATAAAGTGACCAAATTAGACCAGCAAAACGTGTGGATATAGTATACTTAGATTTCAGTGAGGCATTCGACAAGGTAGACCATAATCTACTGCTTGATAAACTAGAAAAAGGTGGAATAGACAACATCACCACCAGATGGATTTGTAGCTGGCTGATAAACCATACTCAACGAGTATCCTTAAGTTAATTAGTAGGTAAATATATTTGGTTACATTCCAAACTTTAGCATTAGGAATTAATTTTGTCCAACGATCATATTAGTTCTCATATATAAAACTTTTCCCACCCTATGATTCCTCAGCAAAACAATGCATATTTCAGGAGCCAAATGATTACTTGATAAACTATTATTATTTGCTGCATTCATATCCTGCCTTTTTTCAAGGAACTCAAAGCTACATACATGGCATTGTATCCTTTAAATTTACCTCCTTAAATAACAACCCTTGAGATAAATTAGGCTAAGAAACTGGTTAATCCAACATCACTCACTGAGTTTAATATTCTATCTTACTGCAAAACTAGTGACCGTTTTACAGATAATTCGTGTCACAGTAGGACAAGCAATAGGGCAAAAGTCATGTTCAGGTACATTAAACTCAGATATGGTAATTCAAACTAAGCTATGAAGTCTAATTGTTCTAGGTGCTAATGAGTCAGCCAGATATAAGATACCTATAAATATTTTAGTACACTTTTGCCTCCAGAATTACACTAATCAAAATTTAGCAATAATTCAGTTGGCAGGTTATTCCAATGAATTGCCACGTAAACTAGCAGATGAAAGTTCACTCTCAAAGTGTAGGTCTGCTTTATATAACTAATTTGTCACCTACTTAATATATATGTATTACCTTTCAACAAGGAGTTCATAAAATACTCTTCCACCTTTTCACAAATAATTATGGCCTTAATAGTTTAGTTTTATTCTAAGTATCACTGGGAGAAAAGAGCAGAGAAATTATTATACTAGACTGGTGTTCAACTGATGAAATAATTAATCTTTGTTTACATTCCATTTCAACTCTACAATGCCCTACTACTCACACTATCAGATTCACAAGAACCAGGATTTTTTTCAGTATGTTATACTCTGGCATTCAGTAGTTTTGAGCTTACAGAAAGAAGTCAGCTGTAGTCCAACATTTGATTTAACTGAAAGCAGTATACAGGTGGTCCTCAACGTATGACCTCATTTGAGCCCAGAATTTTGGTTGTAAGGCATTGTGATCATAAGGTAAGATAAGGTAGATAAGATAACCTTTATTGTCATTTTTTTTACTGTGGGCACAACGGCACACATCAAAAATGAAATTTAGATGCCCGCTCTCAAAGTGAAACACATATATGACACACACCTAAACATACTATATGTGACCAGACTTGATTTTACAACCATTTTTATGATAACTGTTAAGCAAGTCACCATAGTTATTAAGCAAATCATGTGGTTGTTAAGCTAATTAAGCGGCTGCAAGACTGAATCTGGTAAATGCGTATCTACTTGCCAAGCATCTGAAATGTGATCATAAGGCTGCCAGGGTGGTGTCATAATTTTGAGGACAGGTCAAAAGTAACTTTTTTTCAATTCTGCTACAACTTTGAATAGTTGTTAAGCAACTGCTCATAAGTTTAAGACTACATGTAGAATGAATCCTAATTTTGTATGAATACATTAATTTTCAAATCTAATTTAACAGAACATTTGCTTTAGGATATATTAAAAGATGCTATTTGAGTCCAATCTTTGTAAGTTCAATGAAACTTTATCAGATAGAGAAATATTAAGAAAGCATTTTTAACTTGGAAAGATTTTTTAGACTTATCAAATTATCTTGTGATTTAATAAACAGAAACCTCTTAAAAAGCAGGATTAATCAATATGCAACATTTAATATACATTTTTATCATGTACTATACATTAGTTTTCAAATGAGACTAGGAAATAACTACTAAATGGGCAACAGATCCAAATGCAGGTAGTCCTCAACTTATAACCACAATTGGGGTCAGAATTTCCATTACTAAGCAAGGCAGTGCACCTAATTTTACACCTTTTTGCCACGGTTGTTCAGTGAATCATTGCATTTGTTAAGTAAATCAGAAGGCTGTTACGCGAACCTGGTTTCTCCCATTCTCTTTACTTGTTGGAAGCAGGCTGGGATGGTCGCAAATTGTGATCACATGACCCTGGGACATTGCCACCCTCATAAATACATGCTGCTTGCCAAGAGCCCAATTTCTGATCACGTGACCGTGGAGATACTGTGATGACCATAAATACCAGACTTGGTGCTTTTTTCACTTGCCACTGTAACTTTGACTAACCGTTAAATGAATGGTTGTAAGTTGAAGACTATCTCAATCAAAGAACTGCAATTGAAAAACTGGTATCCCAAAGAACTACAATAGTTAATAAGTGGGCAACACTGCATTTGCTGCAGTATTCTGTAAAAGTTATTTACCTCTTTGTGTTATAGGTTGTGTCCTGTGGTGTTTCTTCAAGCAAGGTCACATAGCCCAGGGTGCAGGTAAGGATAAACAGGACTGTTAAAGTGTGAGCTTGCCTGTTGACAAGGGGAAAAAAAATCATTTTTTTCTGACACACTGTTTATAGTTGGCTTATTATTTTCACTAGCAGACATTAAAGTTTTAAGTATGTATATATGTTTATATATATCAGTGATGGCGAACCTTTTAAAGACCGAGTGCCCAAACTGCAACCCAAAACCCACTTATGCATCATTGGGTGCCGGGTGGGTGTGGACCATTGGGTGGGCATGGCTGCGGTGGTAACGGCAGACTGGGTGGGACTAAAAAGTTCAATCAATCCATTCCAACTTTGCAAGATCTTTTTTTTCCCGCAAGAAGTTGAAATTAATTGATTGAACCTTTTTTTTTTTTTTTTTGCACACGGCGGTGGAGGCCTAAAGCAAAAAGGTTTTATAAAACCCAGCTGAAGGCCTAGGACTGGGGCGATGGTGCGCGTGCCCACAGAGAGGGCTCTGAGTGCCACCTCTGGCACCCGTGCCATAGATTCGCCACCACTGGTATATACATATACACACAGTCCTAATGTAAAATATATTAATATAGCATTTAAAAGGCAAAGTACATACACACCCATAATATAAAATATATTAATATAGCATTTAAAAGGCAAAGTAACACAAATTCACTGGTTACATATGCAGGTTCAGAGGAGTCACCTATCAGTGTCTACAAAAAAGGATTTTTACACCTGTTTTGAAAGATCCTGAAGAAAATGGTAGTTTCCATGGGGAGAACTGTCCAGAGCTTGCAAGTACTGAAAAGGTTGTTATAGCAGTTAGCAATGTTGGTTATTTAAACTCACTTAATGAGACTAATCAAGCCTGCACAACAGCTGTAGTAGAAAAATCTATGATATGATAATCTCAAGCAAGGAAAAGAATAACATCACCTTAGGCTCACATGAGGAAATACCAGCAAATGCCTCAAAAATATTTTTTTGCTCACTATGTGCATTTGGGAGTTGCATATTTTACATAAGCTGAAGTTTAAAGAGGTCTTCAAAAGCAGTCAGTAAAATAGCAGCTGATCATTGAGATAAAAACTGGGGGAAAAAACCTATAGTAAAATCCTTCTGAACCAAAACATATTCAGAATCTGACAAGCTGATAAAAAAGATTGGGACAGTCATTCAAGCAGAATCAGAATATTCTCAAAGCCTTCAAAGGTGCAATTTTTTTCAAGAACAAAAGGACTTTTATATTTTTAGATTTTACTTTATCTTTTTATTGTTGTTTTTTTACAAAACATCTAACCAAACATGGTGAAATCATCTACATTCAGAGATGACTTATCTAACTTAAGAGGAATTAGAAAAGATTCTGTCTTCTCTCTTCATTAAGTAGTATTCAGCAATTTGGACAACTTTCCACCTAGTAAAACACTCAGGTTTACTGTCAATACTCAGTGCTTATAAATATCACTTTAAAACTGAGCCCATATTATAAAAAAAAAAAAGCCTCTTGAAGCTGTAACATCCAATCTAATTTTTGAATTTGCTTGCTTTTTGTACATCCCCTGCCTTTTACAATGAAAAGTTTTAGAAAACATAAATGCTTACGCCTTGCTTTTTTCATTTTAGCTGATCCCAATACATTCACTGTCCAACCACGAATGTTAAATTTCATAATGATAACTGAGAAAATGTTATCTGACAATCTCAGCTGATGGGAAATGGCTATTCATTCATTCCCAAAAAGCCAAACTTGAAAGAATAACAGAAGACCCGTGAGACAGCCAAGAGCCTCTCATAAAGCTTTAGAAATATGGTGGCAGCTTTAATTCACAATCTGTACTGGAAGATTATATGAATGGGCTATATGCATCAATATTTACCATATGAAAAATGGAAATTTATGCATTTGTAGAATACTTATTTAAAAGATTTATATTACACTGGTGCAATTTGGGCAAATGTGTTACATTCATAACTGCACTCCCCCTCATATCCTCCCCCACCTCTTCCCATCCCTAAGCTAAAGTTGCCTACTCTACTCAGCAACAAATAACTGGAGATGAATTAGACTCCACTCAGACTACCAGTGCTTCTGAAACCATTGTGTAGCCTGAGCACTGCCTCCCACTCCTCACTCACACCATCTTATCTACTCAATCCTCCCCCTAGCCACCCCATCCTCACCTGGTCTCTACAGAACTTCACATCCAATAGGCCTGATAAGCCAGGGCTCATTCCTGCCACTGCCTCTCAACCATGGGACAAAAGGCATAACCAGCCCCCTCCAGTCCCCCGCCAACAAAACAGTCCAAAACCTTCAATATCCTTGCTAGTCTAACTCATCCCTTCAGGCCATCAGCCACCACGATCAAATCAAAATAGTACATTCAACTCCTATATCCTACACAGAGGGAAGAAACTGCCAAGATTGTTGCAGACCATGTACCTGGCCAGTTGGCAGTTACAGGAGACGTTCGTTCTTCCTCAGGACAATTGCCGACTCTGGCTCCTACTGCCATCATCGACTGGGCCTCCAATCAACCAGGACTCCTACTCCCAAGGCCGTAGCCACAGCCATTTCAATACAGACCACACTTTAAGAAACACTGATGGCTTATGAGTTGCAATTCCTTGACAAAAATGTTGAAGACTCCAATATGAAATTGTTGACTAATCGATAATTTTATGTACTTAATGTTCAAATAAAATCATGTTTTCTTCTTCTACTGGAGGCATTACTTTACCTCTGGAAAATTGTATTTCTACTGTTCACTACAACTGCGAACAGTTATTGAGTTTAACTTTGTATTTATTTGAATATTATAGATGAAAAGTCTTAATGTATATATTCTATGAGTGATGATGGAAAATAGATTACGGCACCTGCATTAATATTATTGCCTATATCTACAAATTAAGCAAAAAAGGAAAAATGCTATGCATTCAAGTAAAAGCATAGACTTTCATTCCTGATATCTCATGACCGTACTTCAGAGAGGGGACAAAAGGAACAATCTTGCTCATATATAAATACAATATGAACAAAGCATTAGTTAGAAGACAGACCTTCTATTCCATTTTTAAGGACATTTAGATCAAATATTTACTTTTTTTCTTGAAATGGAAGATAGCATAATATTTATTAGATTGTATTTCATGGACTGGAGTTTATTTCAAATGCGTCTATTCTTAGCCTTTAAAGAGTTTCTCCTTTTTATTTCAAAAAACATTAATACCTACATATTTTCTAAAATTCACATGTGTAAATTATATAATCAATATATAAACTTGCTGGGTGCCTAGTTTCTTACAGGACTGCTTTCTCCAACCTGAATAAGCCCATCTATTATGTTGTTCCTAGGAGAAGCTTTTGGTCATACATCACTTCTGTGAAGTACTGTAAGGCAGCCGCCACCAACCATTTTGGCACCAGGGATCGGTTTTTCCACAGACTGGAGGACAGTTTTGGTTTTGCTCACTCGCCCACCACTCACCTCCAGCTGTGTGGGGCCGGTTCCTAACAGGACACAGAACGGTACCAGTCCGTGACCCGGAGGTTGGAGACCCTTGCTGTAAGGGGAACGGGGGCCAGGAGACACTGCTTCTCGGCTGCCACTCAGGTCTTGTGGGGTACAATTTCCTTAGAATTAAAGCTTATTCCATCTGTTCTAATGTTCTGGAAGCTATTGAATACTTTTTTTTCTGCAAAGCATTTGGTTGGATAGTTTGTTATCACCACATTTAATTTAATTATATTAATTTATTTTTTTAATATTATTTAATTTTGTTTTCCTATGATTTGTTTTATTTTTTTAATTATATTATTAAGTTACCCTTAGTCAGGTGCAAGGGACCAGAAATAACACAAGGAGTTGATCAGAGTGATACCTTTGTTGCTATTTGCCTATTTATAGGAATGTCACCAGACTAATAAATTTACCACAGGAACTACTAGATAAGCACTGCAAGTTTAGGGAGGATCTGCTTTCCATTAGTGATTCAAGGCTTACCAGTTTTTTCACTTCTCTCCTCACTTCAGCTCCAGATTCCACCATACCCTTGTATTGTTGCAACTTAGTTATTGGTTGCTTTAATTTATTTATATCTATCATAAATGCTTTAACTGAAATGATTGCTTCTATCAACTGTCTTGTAAACTGCTAAGGATCTGTAGTGATTTGCTAGTAAATAAACAGAATTAATTGCATCAGCTATAAAAATTAACAAAAATATAAGGGAGCTCTTGCTAGTTCATGGCAACCCTTACATATAAGTATTTTAATTACAATCTGCCTCCAGAAGCGGTGAATGCTCCAACACTGGAAGTTTTTAAGAAGAAACTGGACAGCCATTTGTCCAAAATGGTATAGGGTTTTCTGCCTGAGCAGGGGGTTGGACTAGATGACCTCCAAGGTCCCTTCCAACTTTATCATCATTATTATTATTATTATTATAAATCAATAAATTATTCCACTAAAGAACTCCAGTTTACTAGCATGAAGTAAATTAGATCTTTACCACTGTACTTGCTTTTTCCACTCTACTAAAAATGTAAGAACATCAATTTTTATTTTTAAATGTTCAGCCAAATATAAGAATAACTAAAAATAGGAACATCAAAAATAAGAGACACACATGGAAACTTATTTGAAATAGTACTTATCCTACAGGGGAAAAAATCCAACTGCAATACAATATACTGTACACTTATTTCCAAGATGAATAATTACAATATTATGAAGTGTTACAGAAAAAAAAAACAGTTCAGCAGAAGTTTATAAACTGAGCAGTATTGGAGGAACTGACAATTTTACCCACATTCTCCATTTAAAAGACAGCATAACCCAAAATGTCTATAAGATCCAGTTACTAGGTCACTATTTTTGTACAGCACAGTTTGTTCCTAATATACTCTCTAAAATGCTTCCTGGATCTATGATGAAAGATGGTGTTTCCTAATTTGTAGAGCACTGTGAATTCTCAGATACTAGGTTGGAATGCAACAACTTCTAAAAAGCTGCTAGCTGTGCTCTAAATCTGTTGCCTAGTATCAACATATCCCTCTTGCTGCCAAGATCACAAAGTTCAAATCATACAAAACCAGTTCACATTTTTCTCTTTGCCAACTTTTTTTTCTGCAGAGCCAGAGAACTGTGCAATATCAAACTCTTTTTTTAGCCTACAACTATTTTGTTTTCTTCTCTGATAGGTAGGTAAAGATAGGTGGGACAAACCACACAAGTTTCTGGCCTTCTAATTGGAGGAGGAATATTCTGAATGCAATCCATATAGCTAATGCCAAGTTTTGTGATTGCCATAGATTATTGTAAAATTCAAGCTTGCTTTTTATTTTTATTAAGGAGCTACAAGTGCAATTGTAAACACTATTTTTTGGAGATGGAGATGTCACTGTTATTTTTCTTATGAGCAACATGAATTTTAAAACATCAGCTAAAATAAAAGCTGTAAGGAAAAAATAGCAGATATTTACTATGGCCCACTCAGCTGTTATTATCTCATGTGTTCTTATCCACTTTCTTCAGGGATTATTTTAAAATAATAAAGTTCCTTTGTCAATCTTTTCTTTTGGTACAGTTCCATTTCTTTGCATGCTCCATCAGCAATAAGCATTCTACAAAATTCACTTCCTAATGCTACTAAAGTACAAAATGATTTTACAATCTTCTTCCATTGCTTACTAAAAATAGACAATTAATGTAGAAAATCTATACAAACTGGGTAAGAGCCAGATTAATATGAAAGAATTTAGAGAACTAATAGAAACTATTAAAAAGGGACAAAGAATATAAAAAGATATTTCCTTTTCCCTAACAATCCAGGAAAATATAGATAGCCCTTAATTTTTGACTGTAATGGAGTTGCCCATTGGATGGTCGTAAAGCGGGTCACCCACATGACCAACCTAATTTTATGACCTTTTTTGTGGTGGTTAGGAAGCAAATCACCACAGTTGTTAAGTGAACCCATTGTTCACTATGGGATGTTTTTGGTGAAAACTGGAAGTAAATGCCAGTTTTCGGCAAAAAATGTGGTAAACTGAGGGATCCTGCAAACAGCCATAAACGTGGGCTGATGGCCAAACGCCCAAAATGCAGTCATGTGACCACAGAGCAGAGGGCAGATATCAGAACTTTGCAACTAGTAGCATTGGGGGGGGGGGGAAGCATCGTAACTTTAAATAATCACAAAGTGACCATTCGTAAGTCAAGGAATACTAGTACCGTGTTTTCCCCAAAATAAGCCAGGATCTTTTATTTATTTTTAGTCCAAAAGACCCATTAGGGCTTATTTTGGTGGGATGTCTCATTTTTTCACAAGGCCCAGTCCAGCCAGCGCCCCGCCCCCCCAGGCGACTCAGATTTCCCTCAGTAAGGGAAGAAGGCTTTGGAAACTGCCTTTTCATTTACATTCATCCTCAATATTGTAATCCAACCCTTTATTTTTCAAACAAATGATTTGTATTTACCACGATTAGCGTCCTTGAATGCCAATGGGAAAGCACGGTATGAATTCTGTGCATGAGCTGCAGAAATACAGACACTCGCACCCTCAAAGCTCACAACACTTCCTCAGTCAGGGTGCACCACTGTTTTACAGGTGCGTTCAATTTTGTGGCTCAGCTAAACTCTTCAACTGCAGTAGGCCACAGTTCCCATCACCTTCAGATGATGGAAACCTTAAGCCAGGCTCCTCACAGCTGAAGCAATCCGGCTCGCTGTCGTGGGAGGTGTGGCCCATCCCCATCCTCCAGCTCCGTCGCACATGTGAGATGAGCCTCTCGCGATGGCCAACCTGACCCTGGGCGAGCAGGATTGCTTACAGAGAGGCTGCACGTTGCATGAGGATGACTGTAAAGGGCGGGCACAGATCCCTGCAGCTCCTGGAGGCTCTGAGCGCTGTTTTTGGTGCCGCTTGGTTTCTCACCCCACCCCACTCCCACCAGGCTGATCTGGTGGGCGGGACTGCCTTCCACCTTCCCCACCGCTGCATTGGCAGCTGATGTTGCCCTCCCAAGAGGCGGCACGGTGATTGGATGGCGGCCAAGCTATGAATGGGAATAGACCATCCCCCAAACCTCTCCACGTTGCACTGCTGATCCGAAGCGCCTCTGTAAACAGCAAGGCAGACGCGCAAATGGTGCCAAAAACAGCGGTGCCAAAAACAGTGCTCAGAGCCTCTAGTCTAGGAGCTGCAGGGATCTGCACGCACCCTTTGCAGTCATCCCCCTGCAACACGCAGCCTCTCCCTGTAAGCAATCCGGCTCACCCATGGTCAGGTTGGCCGTCACGGGAGGCTCGTCCCGCATGTGCGGCAGAGCTGGAGGACGGGGATGGGCCACACCTCCCATGACAGCCAACCTGACCCTGGGCGAGCCGGATTGCTTCAGCTGCAAGGAGTCTGGCCTAAGATTTCCATCACCCAGGCTTTCTGAAGGTGATAGGAACTGCAGTCCTCCGCAGCTGAAAAGTTTAGTTGAGCCACAAAATTGAACACACCTCTAAAGCAGTGGTGCACCCCAAGTGAGGAAGTGTTGTGACCTTTGAGGGTGCGAGTGTCTGTATTTCCACAAGTCATGTGCAGAATTCATACCGCGCATTTCCAATGGCATTCAAGGAGGCTAATCATGGTAAATAGAAATCATTTTTTTAAAAAAATAAAGGGACGGATTACAATATTGATGATGAATGTAAATGAAAAGGCAGTTTCCAAAGCCTTCCTCCCCCACTGAGGGAAATGTGAGGCACCTCCCTGAGTGGGACGTCTTAGGACACCCAGCTTTCTTTCCTACCCTTCCGCAGAGGAAGAGAAAAGTGGCAAAACCCGCGGGGCAGTGCAGGCCACCTGCAGAGGCTGCTTCGGGGTGAGGGTGAAAGAGAGAAGCTGATGGATGAGGCCCCGGCCAGTCCCCACCATCGCTTGCCTGCTGGATTCCCCAATCCAGGGCAGGGATAGAAACGAGGTAGCCTCTGCTTGTCTCAGTCCCCGGCTCTCTTAACATTCAGGCCATCTCACAGTGGTGGCACCAGAAACAGGCAAGGTGTGTGTGGGGGGGAAGGCACGCGATCTGGCCTGTCAAAAATTTTGAGGGACAGAGTGGGTGGGGTCTTAAGTAGGGCTTATTTTGGGGGTAGGGCTTATATTAGGCCCAACCTCAAAAATCAAGCTAGGTCTTATTTTCGGGGTAGGTTTTATTTTCGGGAAAACACGGTATTCTGAAAAAAGGCATGAATTTAAGCACAATCTTAAATACAGTTAAGGGATGCAGTCCAAGTGTCCCTTTATTGATGCAGATTAAATTGGCTCATTTTCCCAAGATTTTATTATATGTTGCAATATCCACTTATACACTGAACAGAAACAGAAAATTAACTGCAGAAAAAGACCTAGGTGATCCACTGAGTCTGCCTTTTGTGTTTATTTGTTTCTGTTTTTATTCATTCATTCATTATTTTTAATTAATTTCTATTTTGTTTTATTTTTTATTTTTGTCGGAGGCTAGACCTATGTTTATCCCAAGCATGTTTAAACTCAGTTACTGATGTTGATCCGCTATCTCAACTGGAAGTTGGTTTCAAGCTACTTTATTCCACTATCGGTACACAACTGATTTGTAATGATAGTCTTAACAGATTCAGGGGCAAGGTATTAGATAAAAAGAGGAGGCAAAATTGTGGAAATAGCCTAGAAAGCAATCTTGATCAGGTTTCCTGATTAAACTGATGACTTGGTCTTCAGCAGTGTTAAGTTCAATAACGATATCTATACATACTATATATCTTTTGGATCCATAACCTTTAACTGGGTGAAATTGTACATCATATGGCAACATTTTTTTCAACCAGGGTACCTCAAATGGGCTAACTTCCAAAATGCATACAAAATCTGGGACTCATGATTCCCATGGAACTGAAATTTGGCAAACTTTATAAAACTTCATAAAAATAATCATAAAGCATCTTACGACATAATACCAAATGTCGTAAAATATTTCTCGTGGTCAACTTCTGATGTTTGACTGTGCTATACAGTTCAGCATGGGCTACTTTCAAAGCAGATACGTCTCTGAATATCTCCCTGAATGTTTAAGGACTTTGAAGTACCTTAGAAGTTCTGCCATTGTTGAAGGCATTGGAGAAATATCTCTGAAAGGATGGCCCAATGGGGTCAGTGGTTGTCTATTTAGTAACTGCAAACTTATCCCAAAGATTCTTTTTCAAGAGGCAACTGGACTTTGCTTTTTTTTTTAAAGACATTTCACTTCTCATCCAAGAAGCTTCTTCGGCTCTGACTGGATGGTGGAGGAACAGAAGGATTTATACTCCTTGCAGACAGCTAGTCATGGAATGGAAAGTATAAGGCATATAAATCCTTCCATTCCCCAACCATCCAGTCAGAGCTGAAGAAGCTTCTTGGAAGAGAAACAAAACATCTTCAAAGAAAAACAAGGAAGTCCAGTTGCCTCTTGAAAAAGAATCTTTGGGATAACTATGACCTGGATGATTGAAAATCTCCAAAGACATTTAAGTGTAAATTAGTTGACATCTTTGCTAGCAAGTGACGAAAAATCACATCGGGAGACAGCAATAGCCATGGAGCCAGTCACCAGACAGCAGGAAAGGAGCAATTTGGAAAAGACTGTCCTGAAACCAAGTACGTGCTGTACCCTCCCTTTCAAAGGACACACATACACACGGTTATCAAAGATCAGCCCAGATTGAACTAGAATCAAGTACTAGCTCTAAATCCCTATGAAACCCTCGCCTCTGCTGCTGTCATCTTCAGAATAAGCGCCCCCCCCCAACCCTTCCCTCCAGATTCAGCCACCCTCGGAGCCCTTATTTTTTCTGCAGAAGGTCCAGATGCGTAAGTGCTCCATTCTGCTTGCAGAGCGACCCGGCGGTCAGGATAGGAGCCGTGGGCAGCACGGTCGCCCCCTCTCACCAGAAGAAGGTGTTGGTCCCGTCGTCGTACACCTCGGACTCAGTGCTGCGCCGGTCGCCATGTGTGACGACAGCGGCGTCGGGCGCTGCTGCAGCTGCCGCCGGCGGCGGATCCCCCCGCGGCCCCTCTTCGACCGGCAGAGAAGCGCAGTCGGGGGGCGGCGGCGGCGGCGGCTGCCCTTCCTCCAACGCGGCTTTGCCGGAGGCGCCTCCGTGACCCCTCCGCTCCCCGCGCCTCATCACGAGAGCGGCCGCGACTCGCGAGGCTTAAGCGATGCTCGGCGCGCGCCCCGCCGATCCCTCCGCGCGCCCCATGCGAGCTCCGAAGAACCAACACAACAGCTCCGTTAAAGCGCCTTTTCAGCACTCACTCGTGACCCCGAGTGGGACGAGGTTGAGGGGCGGGGACTAGCCGCGGAGGAGACGTGAGCGGCTAAGGCTGCAGGGCGCATGCGCGCACCAAACCTCTCTCGTTTCTCCTTCTCTCTCCTCTCTCTCTCTCTTCTTTTTCTCTTGGCTCGTCCGGCAAAGCTTTGGAGCCAGAGCGTTGGCAGCCCAGCTTCCAGCGTAGACAATAGATTGAAGTTCAATTGCAGCAAGCCAACTCGGGAAGGTTTATATGGAGAGATTGACGTCAGGATGGAGCATTTCTTAACGATTGGTTGGCGGACAACACATTTTTGGATGGTTTGTGTTAGGGCTTTGTTGGTGAATTCGGTACGGTTAGTTTGAGTTACGTGCGTTAAGTAAATCCAGATATAAAAGTGCAGGAAATGCATATACAGAGGAGTCTGTCTAAATCTGTATTATACCAATATACTAAAAAATTGCAGCTTAGTTGAATGAGGACAGGGAAAGGGGAGAGTATATTTTCCTGTCGTTGTAAGCACAGTAGCGTGGGAGCCAGCCTTTATAATAAATCCTATTGGTCCTCTGCCTAATTTAAAAAGCTCTCTGCAAATGACCACTTCAGGTTTTTGGAAAGAGCAATATACTTCCCCCCCCCTTATACAACACCCTTTGAGCTGAGGGAAGAAAGAGAAGTCTATTTCATTGAACTAGTAGTTGGGCAACGATAAAAACAAACAAAATGTTCCTGCAAAACTATTTTAGAATTAGAAGTTACAGTAGAAGAATTGCACTAATGAAGCTGAGGTCTCTCTGTGCCTTTCACTGCCTTGTAATAGGGAGAAATGTAGTTGGAGATGATTGTTTTAGCCTCTTTCTGAACTAAAACTGGTATATGTTTCAGTTTCTGTACACCTGCAATATATCCAGCACAGAGTACTGTGAAATCTTGAAGACCAACATATTTATTGTGGCATAGACTTGCCAAATATAGAGAACCCTATTTTTACTGGGTAGGTTATATGTAATATGTCCTGCTGTATAATTATGGCACCTTTCACACTCAACTGCTTATTTTCTAGCAAGATTAGACTGCTCGCCCACAGATACCTGTTACCATTTTTAGGATGTACTATAGGAATATTTGGTCAAAAATAAATCAATTTGAGCCCAATATAATTTATTTTTGACCAAATACTCATATGATTGCATTAGATCACATTAAATTCATTTGAGGGCTGCTGATGCCTAGTATTGAGTATAAAAGCACTTGTGGCTATTATAGTAATTTGTTTATTCTAATATATAATTCATTATAATTATTGTTTATTTTATTAACTTATCTTTACAGGTTTTGTATTTTGAGCTGTGGGTTGCCAGTTTTGTGAGAAATGTGATAAACAAATTCTACTTTAACACTGTTCAGATTTTAAGAAAATATTGTTAGGATGGCATTGTGTCATGTCCATGATTTGTGCATTTTGGCCAGTGTAAACGTGCATTGCTGGCTTACAGTTGGAAGACATTATCACTCCAATTAGGTTGCCTGTTTGTTCATGTATTATATTTTCTTTATTTTCACATACAGCTATGAGTTGCAGCACTGTGGTAGTTTAAAAATCAAATAAATAAAAATTAGTCAAGTCCAATCCCAGATCCATGCAATGGTAGTTGTCACTGCCTTCTTCCAAAACTTTTTGACTTCTCAGTCTGATGGTTTACAGCAGGGCTTTTCAACCTTTTCACCCATTGTACCACTTTTAGGATATGGCAATATCCGAGTACCACCAGTCGCCTAGCAATGTGTCAAAAACTTAATGACCAAAAAAAAAAAGGAAAAAAATGATAAAGTACAGGTAGTCCTTGACTTACAACAGTTCGCTTAGTGACTGTTCGAAGTTACAATGGCACTGAAAAAGTGCCCTCCAAGCCACAGCCGAGCAAGACGCCTGCCTGCCCAGTGGCGCTCTTCCTCCTGTCCAAGGTTTTCATTGTTGTGAGCATTTCTGTTGAGGGTTGGCAGCGGGGGTGGAGTGGGAGGTGTTTGGTTTTTATTCCCCCCGTCTGCTGGGTGGTTGCAGCAGGTTTTGGTCACTTCACATGACCCTGGGACACTGTGACCGTCATAAATATGAATCAGTTGCCAAGCATCTGAATGTAAATCACAAGACCCTGGAGATGCTGCAACATTCCAGCTGATCGGTGCTTCTTCTGGGCTCAGCAGAAGCGCCAGGATCAGTGCTGGAGCCTGGCACTGATCCTGGTGCTTCCGCTGAGCCCTGACAGCCCTGCAGCTCCAGCTATCTCTCACTCAGGCTTGTGCAATGCTGCCACCGGTTCAGCTCATTCCCTTCCCCCACTACCCCTTTTCTAGGATGGTCGCGTACCACCTGCCAGATGCCAATGTACCACAGATGGTACCCGTAGCACTGGTTGAAAAGCCCTGCACTAAAACAATAACAGAAGTTTACTTGTACAGTTCCAATGAAGGGGACATCACTACCTCCCTGGCTAACTTACTCATGGAACTACTCTTATTCTTCTGAACTTTTTTCCTGCCATTCCAGCAAAACATGCCTTACTTTAACTTAAATTCAATATTCCTCATACTGCCTAGTGGGGTGACAAAACTCTGTGACTTGCGATGTAACATAGTTTCACTATTTCATGAATAATGTTGCGTTCCTTTGTTATTTTCATCTCTAAACAGTTCCTCCAGTCTCTTTACAGGACTTGATTTCCCTTGTTCATCCTTGCTGCCTCTGTTCTGAATCTATTCCAGTTTCTCTGAGTCCTTAATGTATGCTCAGAACTGAATATAGGTATTCAAGAACAAAGTGGAACAATACGTTTTTGTGGTTTAGAAGCCATGTCTGGTGATGATATCCAAAACTTGCTGGTTTTGCAGATGTATTATTGGTTCATATTCAGTCAGAAATGAATTACTATGTGACTTGTTTTTCATAAGTTGTATTGTTAAGCCCTTTACTACCACTTCCATCACCACCACCCAATCCTGCTATGTCACAGGGAAAATGGTTGCCAAATGATTCTAACACATCATAAATACATTATGAGAATCAAATATGTTTTCAATAAACTTCATTGCCACTTTGAAGAAGCAGGATAGAAAGCAGATTGAAGTTTTTGAGTTTGGTGTTGGAGAAAACTTGAGAAAAACATGGATAACCAAGAAAACATAGAAAAAGAAAATCAATTCACAATTCTTGCTTAAGAGACAAATCACCAGTTTCAAATTCTGGACACATGCAAATATTTGATTAATGGGGGTATTAGATACATAGTTGGAAGAAGGGCCAAGTTGGGGACAAAATGATCTTAGAGAAGGTCTAGCTATGTGGTTGCTAATACTCCACACTGACAAAACAGCCACATAATCACTGCTAAGCCAAGTACCCCCTCATATCTTATATTTTTGCATAGAATACTTTCTAAGCAGAAAAAATAGCATTTTACCTCATTTAAAGCCCATTTCTCTGTCAAATTGAATTATATTTGAATTTTATTTACATCTTGTGAAATGTTAAGTATCCCGCTGAATTTGTACCCCACTACCCCACTTGAGTCAGTTTTAAATAAATAAAAGCATCAATGTTCAATTATGTTTACTTTTCTTCATATGTTGTGCTAAGCCATAATTTTATTAATCATATTTTGTTAAGTCACAGTGGTTAGGCTCATAAATAATGCTAAGCCTCAAAATGAGTTGCAGTGTATTCTGTCTTAGTACAGTGTGTAAAGTTAGCCATGTACTTAATTGTGAAGTTTGTTTTTGTTGGCTGCTCCATTAAGGTTTGAGGATGAGTTTTGTTTACGCATCCGCACAAATTGGTCCTCCCTTCCCAGGATCATTCCAGGATAAGCCAAAAGTTCTTGAAGTTCTGAAGGTACATTATTTTATAGGTAGTACTTCAAGTGCTATATCTTTGTTGGAAGGTTTAGATCAGCGGTCTCCAACCTTTCTGGCTTTGCAGACCGGTGGGGGGGAGGGGATGGGTCCACATGAGCAAGCGCACGTGTGTATGCAGTTCCATTTGCATGAGCAGCCAGCATATGTGCCTGCCGTTCACTCAAAATGGAGCTGCATGTGTCACAAATAGAACTGCACATTCACACAAATGGAGCTGTGGGCCATAGTGGGCTGCAACCGGGGGGTTGGGGACCCTTGGTTTAATCAGTTCAACTACTGTAAATTCCTCTTTTTTCTGCTTTTGTCCTGTATTTGATGACTGCAGATTATTTACATCTAGTTGACAATGTGCAGCGTTGACATCCGTTACTCAGACACATGACACTAGTCTTAGCAATGTAGACCTTGGTTTTATATTTTTTAGCAGTTTGCAAATAAATTTGAAGTGCCTGGCAAAATTCTGAACCTATCTATACAAGTAACAGGAGCATGTCACTAGACTTAATCAATGCTTGTGAAGCATTATTAAAGCTTTTTCCCTCCAGGTTGACTTCTTCAATTTGACCAATGCAGACAAGTATATAAGCTGGAAGGGGGGGAAAAATTCTACCCCTATTTCATAGGATAGTCATCTTAGAAAAAAACAGACTGGAAGATTTTCTAAGAGTTAGCTCTCTACATTAGCCTATAAATATTTAAGGTTACATGCACCACTTCATTTCACATTCTTATCAACTTGCATACCTAAATGCAAAGCCTGTTTGCCAGAACGGAAAGTCTTGCTTAATGTATCAAGGCAATCATTACTATCATTCTTGTGTTCCAAAAATCTATCTTGGGAATATATTGCAGATGCACTAAGGATGCATTGTTGTTTTTATATTTACCTTGTTCATCCATTCTGAAATTATAGAATTCACAGTTCCAAAGATATATAGTACTATATAAAAAAGTTAATATAAACATTGGTCCTCACCTGGAAGTCTCTTGGCACCCATCTCTCATATAGCAGTCTTATCTAAATCATATTGAAATGAGAATCTCTCCACAAGTTTTGCTATTGGAATTGGTTTTTAAAAGCTTCAGCATCTAGATATGAGTTCTCAATTATGTACAGTCAACTACAATACTGAATTAATCATCACACTAAGTACATTGAAAAGTTGATCCATTACCAAATGGAAGTTCATAGATGCTCTAGGAGTTTTCACAATATGAACTCCTCTTGATACTTGTATTGCAGGTTGTATTGTATTGCAGGGTTTTCAGATTCCTTGTAATTCAGAATATCACAACTATTATTTTATCAAAAGGAAAAAAAAAGTGAATATTGGGATCATGGCTGGCTCAAGCTATAAAATGCTTTAAATTGCAAAATGATGGGTGTCTGGAAACATGTCTATTTCTAAAAATGAATATTGACATTTTAGAAAACAGAAAATAAATATTTAGAACACTAAAATATACTTATTTTTTTCTTCTGATTATGGACTTCACCATCTTAAAACCAACAAACTTTGATTTTTTTTTCTAATTAAAGGCCAAAATATTGGCAAATTCTACCCCATCTAGAATATGCTGTTCAAAAGTCCATGATGACTATATTGTCAAGGACTCATTTGTATAGTCAAAACATGATATAAGGCTGTTGCCAGAAATAAAGATTATCCCAGGAAGGCTACATCCTTTTTATTATCGCCTGTTCACCGCCCTGAGTCCCGTAAGGGAGATAGGGCGGTATATAAATTCAATAAATAACAATAATAATAATAATAATAATAATAATAATAATAATAATAATAATAATAATAGATCTACATCCTACAACACTGAAGAAGCTAGTAGAGGTGATTGCACAACTGCCAACTTTTAATATTTGAGAATTCCTGGAAATCTGATAATGTTCCAGAAGTCTAGAAGGGTGCAAAAATTTTCCCATTTTCAAGTGAAAAAGGAGGTCCTTTTAAAATACTATATTTGTGAACACTTAGCTAAGAATATAACAATTTACAAGAGTCAGCATACGTTTGTTACAAATAAGTCATGCCAATTAACCATTTTTTTTAACAGAATTACTTGCCTAGTAAATCCAAGGAATGCCAAACATAATGTACTTTGGCTTCAGCAAAGCATTTGACAAAGCGTTGTGGTCTTTTAATAGTAATTGTATTAAAAGATACAATTAAGAAGATAAAAAAATACAAATATAAACAAAAATCAAAGAAAAATAGCACAGAAAAGAAAAGGAAGTGTCTTTCAAAGATCCTGAATGTGAAGGAAGATGGCTATTCTCTTGTAGCTTGTAGCTTGGCCAAAAGCACTGTAGGTGGTGCTATAAGATAATTCAGTCCAAAAAACATCCACATTATTAACCTACAACTCTTAAGTCTCAGCTTCTGGACAACTGTAGAATTATTATGGGTATTTCTTTATTCTACCTATCCCCCTGCATTTCTAGCTATCATCCAGAGCATACCTATGATTCATTGTCTGAGTTTACATATCCTAAGCCATGCAAAGGCCTAGGTTGTTAAGTAGGCAACAAAGCTGGGTCCACCATTCACATTAAGACAAAACCAACTAGCCATTCTGATTTAAGAATAGCTTGTGAATCCAGGCTGAAGGAAGCTTAACAAACTTTCCAACAATCTTTATAATTATAAGAAGCTGCTTCTACAACAGACTGGTGCTTGTTTGCCTACATATTCTAAATTTGAACATTTGCATAGGCAATAATAATAGGAACAAGCAATAGATCATCTGTTAGTCATACAATTTTCTATTGTTTATGAAGAACTTATTTGATTTATGTAAGTAGGCTCTCATCCATGAAAGTATGTAATCATTTTTTTAAAAAAAGGTATCTGAATTAAAAATTTTAGCAAGAAATTATTGACTCATGCAATCAACTTGTACTCCAGTTTTTCTATATCTTCTCTACCCCACCCCAACTAGAGAGCATGTAAGAGGTATATCATAATTCTATGAAAAATCATTATTTGTATTTGAGATAATTAAATTCATTGAATATCTGAATTTTTAGACTGAAAGTTGCAAATAAATGTATATGTCTACTTTTTAGTAATTTTATAGATAAGTTTAAATGGGGAATGCTGAATCCCAATAAAACTGGAAGAAAATGCATTCCCCATCACTTTTCTGCACTGTGTTCATTTATCTATATATATATGTAGATATATCTCAATAATTAAACTAAAGAGCCCTATAGTACCATTATGCAAAAGTTCCTCTTTCAGGACAGATTGAGTCTGGAATCATCATCATCATCATCTTCTTCTTCTTCTTCTTCCTCCTCTTCCTCTTCCTCCCCCTCCCCCTTCCTTCCTTCCTTGAGCTGTTTATATTGCTGCCTTTATAGATTGGGTATCATTTAAAATAGATGACTGAAAAGAATATGGATTCAAGATATATTGCAATATTTTATTCAATAAATATTGATATAGAGGTAGTCCTCGAGTTACAGGTGTAATGGAGCCTGCCCATTCCACTCATAACTCAAAAACTCGTAGAGTGAATCTCATACCTTGAATGAGATCACTCCCTTGCTCATTAAGACACGTGGCTCGTTAAGTGAACATGAGGTATCTCGGTGGGGAAGGCCATGGAGGGCTTAGTGATGGAACACGCCCCCCAAGGCTTCCCCAACCCACTAAGATAACTCATGCTTCCCCTTCCCTTCCTGCCACTGCCGGACTCATCTGTAAAAAATCCATCTCCTCTCTGCCACTGTTTCTGCTTCCGCCCAGATCTGCGGCCGTGGGACGCTTCCACGCTCCCCCACGGCCCGAGGCTGCTGCCACCCAGAAATGGGCTGCCAGAGGGCTATCTACGTGTCCCCTGGCCTCAGATCCGGGCGGCAGCGGCCTGGAAAAGGCCTCCAGAGCTCGGATCGGGCCACGGGGGGCTGCAGAAGCATCCCCTGGCCTCAGATCTGGGTGGCAAGAGCCTTGAAAAGACCTCCGCAGATCAGGCCGCGGATTTCAGATTTTATATAGTTTTATAATCATGACCTATTCTCAAAGACTCCCTGGACAAGTCCCTGCAGTTTTCTCAGTAGGTTTTTTTCAGAAGTGATTTGCCATTGTCTCCTTCCTAAGACAGAGAGAGAGTGCTTTGCCCAAGGTCACCTGGCTGCTTTGTGCCTATGGCAAGACTAGAGGTCATAGCCTCCTGATTTCTAGCCTGATGCCTTAACCCAGTGTTTCTCAACCTTGACAATTTTAAGGCATGTGGACTTCAACTCCCAGAATTCCACAGCCAGCAATGCTGGCTGTGGAATTCTGGGAGTTGAAGTCCACATGCCTTAAAATTGTCAAGGTTGAGAAACACTGCCTTAACCACTACACCAAACTGGGTCTCGTGATTTTTAACTGTTTCTTGAATTATTGTTTTGCTTTGTTGTTTTAGCTGCTTCTGAGTGCCCAGAATCAAGTACTGAGATGAGTTTCTATATAAATTTAATTACTAATAGATAGGTTGGATTAGGAAATTGTAAAAAAAAACATCTTGGAAGGCAATAGCAAACCATGTTCATATTGTTCTCATGAAACCTACATAGATACGCCCATTAAATTACCAATACTTAAGCTCAATTTGAAGGACTCTTCACTTTTATTCTCCCAAAAGAGGGAAAGATACCTTCTAACTATGATCAACTACATAAGGAGACATGACGTAGGATTGATAAAGGTAGAGTAAAAATCTACTTTGCTACCTGAAATAAATTCAAGTCTCTGAGGGCAGTCAAAATATATTCCGGGGTGCTGAAGGTCTACAGAAATGACTTCAGCAGCATTAACTAAATTCTTTGAAAACTCCCAGACAACTAATGAGATTTGGAAATTTGAAGAAAAGAAAACATATACCCAGCATTCAAAATTAGGGAAGGGGAAGGGGAGCTGGGAAACTACACACCATTTGAATATTTGAATCAGACAAGGTACCAGAAGACATTGTCAAACATTATTCTGCAAGCAGGTAGAAAAATATGCTATTTACCAATGAAGAGCTGATGAACGGACTGGGTTCTCAGAATTCTGCTCTGGATAAAGAAAGGATTCAGGATTGCCCACAAGTACTCCATACAATAACTCCTTTTGAAGGGACTATAGCACAGCTATCCCAGTGGGGTTAAAACAGAGGGATTGTCATCTTTGCCCACATCTAAAGAGCCAAAGAGATTTAAAACAAGGTTTTCAAAATTAATTACATGAATCCTTGCTGTGGGTTGTTTACAATTCTATAAAAATACAAGAACATTTTGAAATTTAAGTATGAAACCTTCCCATGGGAAAATGCTGTTGATTAGAAAAAAAAATAGGATGGAACTTTAAAGGTTGTATACTAAAGGCAACCAAAAAGAACTAAAGATTATAATTAAAGGAGAATTGACCCACAATATAAAATAATCTGACTCTGGAAGAATCCAAGTGTATTTGGGAACAATGCACTCAGAAATTACTCTTAAGATTGTTTGCTACTATAAAATGTATTTAAAAGGGATTACAGCTTATACTGAATGGAGACTGAAGCTGATTCAAACATGTATATGAAAATGGATTTGAAACTGTCAGGTTACAGGAATGATAGGGAAAAATATATTACAGTGGATTTGATTAATGCAACCAGCTGATATCTTAACAATTAAAAGGGATATTCCAAAAAAAACAAACCAGAAGAGTGAGTTTGGATAATTTTCTTATTTTGGATTTACAGCGATTAGTAGGACAGAATCTCAATTTAAGATGACCTTTACAGTGCAGAAAATGGAATCAAATCCAGTACTATAGAATTATGATATATGACAGAGGTCCCCAACCTTTTTGGCACCAGGGACCGGTTTCATGGAAGACAATTTTTCCATGGACCAGGGATGGGGTGGGATGGAGGGGGGAGGGGGTGTTCAGGATGATTCAAGTGCATTACATTTATTGAAAGTTTTCTAAATAAACAAAGAAATAAATAATGCACTTAGTTCTATTATTATTACATTGTATTAGATTAGATCAGATCAGTGACTTTCTGCTTCTAAGAAAGTGGGAAGGAAAAGATAGTACTAAACTCTGCCTTCCAGCAAAACCCAGCATATTGAGGAAGTGGTGAGAACACCATGTGCTGAGGGAGAGAGAGAGCGTAAACCAACTAGGCACTGCGCTAGCCCTGGTGCAAATGAAAGAGAGATTCCCTTGAAACAGACAGACACACACACACACCAAAATAAACCACGAAAAGCAGGCAGGATGTTGCCAAAACACGAGGCACCTGGAGCATCAAAACAAAAGCAAAACAACTCCTGCAACGGAGCCCAGCGGTCTTAGAAAAGGTGCAGATCAGAGAGAGGGTCCCTTGGAGATGCAGGGCTTAAGGTGAAAGGTGGCTTCTCCCTGCCCCTATTTGCACCCTGACAAAAAGACACCCTCACATATACATACCTTGGGAGGGTCCCCCTCCAATGAGGCTTTGGGGAAGCTCCCGGTTTCAAGCTGGGCTGGCGCGCGCTTGTCTTGCAAACTTGGAGAGTTGCACGAAGGGCGCGCGAGCTCAGCTGAGGTGCCGGGAGGGGGAGAAGAGGAAAGTGGGGAAAAAGAAGAGGAGGAGGAAGAAGAAGTAGCAGGAGGAGGAGGAGGCAGTTGCAAGTGCAGCTGCCGGAAGACCTTTGCACTGAGCAAGACAGTTTCTGCCCAGCCATTCTCCCGCCCCTGCCCAGATCCCTGCAGTCTCGCCTCGTGCCCGGAGGTGGAAGACGTGCCTTCAGCGCACCTCCAGCTGCGCAGACCGGTTCCTAACTGGCCACGGACCGGTACCGGTCCGTGGACCGGGGGTTGGGGACCCCTGATATGTAGTATCAAGTATGGTGTCCTGCATTTTGGTATGAAAAATCAAATGCACAGGAAAAGGATTTGGGACATCTGACTTGGTGACTATATAAGAAATATACAGACCATTCATCATCAGCTACACAATGTGATGCAACACAAAACGACCATTGAAATCTTACAGTGCACTTTTAAAGTAATATGGAGATGCTGGAGCAAGTTCAGATGAAAACTAGTAGGGCTGGAAACCAAGTCAAATGTTTAGCTTGCAAAAGACTAAAGGAAGTTATAATAGCCTTCAAATATGTGACGGATTGTTAGAAACAGACATTTATTGATTTAACAATTGAGTTAATTTTTTTTTTAAAGGAGATTCAGGTTGATTATGAGAATCTGACTGCATGACTTGTTAAATTGTAAACTATCTGTTGAGAAAACAGATGACCTCCTCACTGGAAATGTTCAGCTGGCGTAAAATCTTACCTACAATGGAGGACTGGAGATTGAAGGTTTCGCATCTTGCTGAAATGGCTAAAATTTCGGCTTATTTGAAGGATCACTCAAATGAACAATTTTTATCAATATGGAGAAGATGGATTGTTTATATTCAAAATAAGCATAGAATGGTGGAATATAACTTAGGTTTCTAGATAATTTGTTTTCTTTTTTTATATATTTCACCTACTTATGTAGACTAATATTTTGTGGAGTTAGGGATATTAATAGTAGTTTACTTGTAGTTGAATAGTATCCTGGGATTAGGTTTGGGAAGTCCGGGTGGGGGGTGGGGGGTAGGGGTTTCTACATTGTGATGTATTTGTGATGTGTTTTTTTTCTTATGATGAAAATAATAAAAATTTATATATATAAAAAAAAGAAATGTTCAGCTGGCCATCTGTCGGGGAAGGTTTAGTGAATTCCTTCACTAAACAGGCTGAATTTTATACACTTGGACCACTTTATCTGAATAATGCAGTGTGTTTGATTCTAGTTTGGCATGTTTTGTTAATATAGCCTTTGTAACTTGTAAATCAGGGTTTATGGCTATTGTGTAACTCAGCCTTGTGATTTTAAAACTCAATTACGGTTAAGAAAATTACAGCTTAGGAAGTATGACTCTTCTAGCATAATTTGACTGATGTTTGATTGATGGGTAATTGTAATCAAGCATTAGGCAATGAAGCAATTGTTTATTTCTTAGGCAAGAATAACAGATCCAGATGCTCAGGCAAGGGAGTTTTCTTCACCCAAGGGTGTCTATCTACCATAGCCGATATAGAAAAGCAGAGGCCAACTCATGTCTAGTATATGTTTTTCTAGCCCAGAAAATACCTTCATTTTGCAATCCACGTCTATCCTCCTAGTACTACCAGTCATTATACTATTAGTAGTTGTGCATTCCTAAATGCATTATAAAGAAGGCAAATACTAATATAGATCAAATAATTTATTTCAAATTAACCTTTTCAATATACCAGTGGTTCTCAACCTGTGGCCCATGGACCCCTGATGGGCCACAATGTCATCACGGGGGGGGGGAGGGGGTCCATGGAGGCTTCAAGAAATGTTATGAATTAAATGTTGAGTTAATTCTTGGTGATTTATGGTCATAGTGCCTGGTCACAAAGGGGGTCCATGCTGAAGAAAAGGTTGAGAATCACTGCAATACCCCAACTTAAAGCAGTTTCTGCTGCCTGTGTCACATTTTTGTCATGAGCTGCTGGGAAGAAGGATTTTTTTTAAAATACAGAACATACAATTAAAAAGTCAAGTAATACAACAGGCCTTTACAATTAGCACAGCATCTCTAATGGCTTGCAGATATGATTGGGGGTCTAAAGCCTAAGCAAGGTCAGGCCTGGTCCATACAGAGATAAGAATCACCTGAAAATTCCAGTTGTGGGGAGTAGAAAGCATCTTACAAGATGATAGTAGGCAAACTACTTCCTTAAGTATTGTTAACAAGAAAACTGCACGGATGTGTCCCTCTAGTGACAAGGAATTGAGTTTAATGCAAGACTGTTTTTTATCTTTCTTCTTGTTATGGGAATTGTAATCTATTAATCTTGAGGGTACTAGGAGAGATCCCTGAAAGCTCTCTATGAAAGTCATCAGTGTTACCCAATGCTTCATGAAACTGCACAACTCACTGAACTGCCAGCTTTCCAAGCAGCTATAGTGGACCCAGTTCAAAATAACTAATCATTTTTTTAATTTAACAATAATTATCACACTAAGCAGAAACCAAGCAAAGCACAGAGGCTTAGGTCAGACATAGCACTACATGTTGTATATGGGAGTAAGTAGAGATAGTAAGTATGTAGGGTGGTTTATTAATTGAGGTTTATTATACCACAATAAAACAATAATTTAGTACAATGAATCAATCTAATCTGTAGGTATCCTATACACCAGTTATTTCCCCTTTTCTTTCACTGTATCTAATGAGATAGAATGAATGAAAATGAAATATGATTATTGTAAGATGTTAGATGAGCACTGGATTTATGTTTAAGCTTCTAGCAACCTCTTTCAGTTCAACTTATCACACAGGATTATTGGGAAATAAGGGGAGAACCTCTTGGAAGCTAACCTGAGCTCCTGTAAAAAAGATGGGTCATAAAACTATAAATGAAACACACACACACACAAATAATACTTGAAAACAAATACAAAAAAAGTCCTGTTAAATGTTCCCTTTCTTCCTGAAATTGCTTATCTGGGAGTAAATAAATTGCATAATAAGGAGGTAAAGATGACCTTGTACCGCAATTTATATTGCATTCATGAACCTTCTTACACACTTCCAATAAAAGATTATTCATAATGAGCTAAGCTATTGGTTAATTACGATTTATTGAACGATTAAGTACATAATCACACTATAGCGTACAAACCACAGCAGCAGGGTTCATGTTACACACTGAACCCGAATTTAACACCTCACTTCAGAACTAGCTTAAGAAAGGTTGCGGCCCTGGCTAGAACAGAGAAAGAAAAAGACATAATTATTGATGTATATAAAATGTAAATAAGATGTAAAGAATATTTAAAATGTAAAGCACTGTTCTGTTAGAAGAAAAGATTTATGTTTATGTAGTTTTTGGTGTATGGTGTATGGTGAAAAATTAAAAAAAGAAAAAAAAAGAAAGGTTGCGATCCATGCAATGCCAGCTTTGGCGACCTTCCTACATTCTAGAACGAACGTACAACCTTTCTGATGAATTCCCGCAAAGCAAAGAGGAGGAAAAAAACACCGTGCTTTAGAAGAAACGCACCTTCCTTTAGACAAAAAAGATACGAGATAAGAAGGGCGCCAGTCCAAGCCTCCTGGTGCACAGCGCTTTTGCGCAGGTATCAGGTTCAGCAGAGCCCTCTTCTTCACCTTTCCCTTTTCTGTGGTCCAACGCGGCCGGCCGCAGCGACTCCCTTAAGCCTTTTTACAATTCCGTGTGGTGTGAATCCAGTTTAAAAAAAAACCAAGTAGCTCCTGATGCCATTCCCAAAGTCAGACTGATATTTTTTTTAAACTTCTGCTCATCTAGTTAACCCGGGGGAGGGGGGGGGCGGGAGGCTCCCGCGATCTTCTATTTACACTGTCAGGAAGAAAAAGGCTCGCGGGGGGGGGGCGCACGCCCATCCCTGAGCAAGACCGCAAAGGGCTCGGTTCGCCCCGCCCCTGCCCGGCTACTTTTTCGTATCCTGGTTAAATCTGGCAGGGCGGGAAGTTTAGGGCAAGTCTCTCTCTCTCTCTCTCTCTCTCTCTCTCTCTCTCTCTGCCTGCGGCAACAGCGGCAGGTGGTGGTTCTGTTGCCGGGAGGCGCACCGCTGCCAGTCACACGCGGAAGTGAGGCCGCCTCGAGCACTCAGGCTGGAATTGGAGCGAGAGACCCGGGAGCCTGAAAGGACGCCCCCGAAGCAGGATGTGGCGGAGCGGCTCCCTCCGGCCCAGCTCCTGAACTTCGGTCAGCGGGCGAGGGCGTCGTAGATCCGAGCTAGGAGCGCTCGTCTCCGGGCCCTGTTGCACGAGAGGAGCGCCGGTCTCCCTCCACCATGCCGGTAAGAGGGCAGAAGGGAAGGTCGAGCGCGCGCAAAGGTAGCTGGAAGGGCAGCCCTAACTAGCTGAGCCTAACTAGCTGAGCCTAACTAGCTGAGCCTAACTAGCGGACTCCCGCTACCCCGGCCGAGTTGTCCCTTCAATCCCGGGGGATCGGGGCCCAGGGATCGTACGGCTCGAAGCGGGGCGCTGTGAGATGCCAAACCACAAAACGATCTGAGGTTTTGTTGAAAGTTTGGCGGGGACGGAAGTGGCGAATGAGATAAATAAGGAACTCCCGCAGGTAAAATGAACCGCGTCGGGCTCTTCAGGTATACCTCCAGGTAGCTAAGATTGTTGCGCGCCGGTAGGCACCTGCAAGACAGGAATTAAGCTACGGCCCTATATTCCACTTTCCTGGAAGAGCAAATCCCACTGAACCGTGTCGGAATTACATCTGAGAGCAGACACATTACTTGAGCCTTTTCGGTCTTCCTTTGCGTCGGGTCGAATCCATTACACATTTTGCAAGAATTTCTTTTCTATGTACTTGTAAGCAGACCTTTCCAGAGCCGGTTTAGAGTAATGGTTAAGGCATCACGCGGCTAGGCACTTTCTTTCAGCCTTAAGATAGAAGAAGGCAATGGCAAACCGCTTCTTAGAAATCTTGCCAAGAGTCTCTGCAATCTCTGAGAAAGAAGAAAAAAGTAAGCAGAGCGAAACATTTGTTACAGATACTTTGGTATAAGACAACTATTGGAAATTTCTCTCTCTCCCCCCCCCCCCCCCCCAAAGTTCATGTTCTAGTTATGGCTGAAAATATGATCAATATTTTACATTTACTTAGAAAAAGTCTTTACTTAGGTTTCATATTACAACCGGAAGATTTTATAGAAAGATACCATTGGTTTATCATTTCAAACTATCCAATTGATTGATCATTCCCTGATCAACTATTAATTATGTTTATAAAGGCAGATGCCATAGCTTACAGCTTAGAAGCTAGATTTCATTTGAATTGAATAGCTGTGCAGCCCAATCTTGCACATGTTTCCTCAGAGTTTGGTGAGGGTTACAAAAGTTTATTAGTTGTTTCACTATTTGATTAGCTAACTATCCTGATTTCAGGGAAGGTGACTGTTGATAAGCAGGAACTTAAAGATGGTTATCCACTCATGCAATTAAAGTTTCCCAAGAGTTTCATACTGCTTTAGGCTGAGTTGATGGTTTACATCACAGGCAGGTTCCTGAGGCTATAGCTGACTCTCTATTCTGGGCTATCTAATCCTTATTTGACACAGAGCTGTAGGAGCAGTCTGAAATAATAATAATAAAAACCCCCAAAGTTTATATAACTAGAAATCAGTATACAAAACCCAGTCTTAGTAGTATTTTCTTTTGTCTGAATCATCTTTCTGTTAGAAACATTGGAAATCAAATAGCATTATTATATGTTGCATTTATACACCATACTAAGGTATAATTTCTTTTGAACATAGTTTATGGAATAAGTCAAAATGGCTTACAAGATCACAAATCAGGCAGGTCTTATGTGCTCTTCTCACCAGCACTAAGGCTATCATATCTACAATGCAAAAATTCAGAGGCTCAAAGGATGGCAACAGAATTAAGCATATATTTGTAGTGCTCGCTTAATGGCTAGTTGTTTTACAGTTACGATTGCCACAGAACAGGTGCTTTAGAGCCCATTATGATAGCCCATATGGCTGTCACGTGACCACAGATTGGGTGAGTCAGCTTTATGACCTGTCAAGGCATTCCATAGTCACGTGACTAGGATTTATGATTTTTTTTTGCTGGTTTAGATTATCCTCTAGAACAGGGCTTTTCAACCAGTGGTACGGGTACCATCTGTGGTACATTGGCATCTGGCAGGTGGTACGCGACTATCCTAGAAAAGTGGTAGTGGGGGAAGGGAATGAGCTGAACCGGTAGCAGCATTGCACAAGCCTGAGTGAGAGATGGCTGGAGCTACAGGGCTGTCAGGGCTCAGCGGAAGCACCAGGATCAGTGCCAGGCTCCAGCACTGATCCTGGCGCTTCTGCTGAGCCCAGAAGAAGCACCGATCAGCTGGAATGTTGCAGCATCTCCAGGGTCTTGTGATTTACATTCAGATGCTTGGCAACTGATTCATATTTATGACGATCACAGTGTCCCAGGGTCATGTGAAGTGACCAAAACCTGCTGCAACCACCCAGCAGACGGGGGGAATAAAAACCAAACACCTCCCACTCCACCCCTGCTGCCAACCCTCAACAGAAATGCTCACAACAATGAAAACAAACCTCGGACAGGAGGAAGAGCGCCGCTGGGCGGGCAGGCGTCTTGCTCGGCTGTGGCTTGGAGGGCACTTTTTCAGTGCCATTGTAACTTCAAACAGTCACTAAGCGAACTGTTGTAAGTCAAGGACTACCTGTACTTTATCATTTTTTTCCTTTTTTTTTTTGGTCATCAAGTTTTTGACACTTTGCTAGGCGACTGGTGGTACTCGGATATTGCCATATCCTAAAAGTGGTACAATGGGTGAAAAGGTTGAAAAGCCCTGCTCTAGAACAATATTTCTTAAACTTCTTTGAGGACTCTTTCTCATTTTTTAAATTTGTGGAGGACCCCAAAAGAGATTAATGTGGACATTAAACTGCTCTCCTCCATGGATTATCAACTATAACAGCTAGTTTCCTGTAATATGCTAACACACAGGGTAAATATGCTAAAATGCATAGGGCAAATATTGACTCAACTATTTTGCAGTTTACCTACAGATAGATTGTAAATTGTAAATCAGATTATACCTGATCAAATTACAGTGGTTTATAGAACAGTATAATAAAAAGTAGCATGCATTTCCCATTTTCAGTTTCTCTTTATATTATTTTAATCATTTTTGACCTACCTTCTCATAACTTTCTCATCCATCCTGCATATAAGCTTTGAACTGTGTTATGAATCTCAATTAATTTAACCCATTTTAGCAAATCTTGGTCCTTTGAGTCACAGACAGAAGAAAATATTTAGTTTTGAATAGAAATTGGGTTCAAATGATAAGCTGAAATGATGAAAGGTTTTCAAGGTTATAATGATTCATAAAGTAACCTTTTAAAATACAATTATTAATGGAGACGGATGAACAATGGCCAAATAAAAACTCCAGGCAACTAAAACACCTACTATATCAGTGATGGCGAACCTTTTAGAGACCGAGTGCCCAAACTGCAACCCAAAACCCACTTATTTATCGCCGGGTGCCAGGTGGGCGTGGCTGTGGTGGTCATGGCAGATTGGTTGGGTGTGGCCAGGGTGGGCTTGGCCAGCTCAATGTTTCTCGTGGGGAGGGACGCCTGTGGGGGCCGGGCAGGGTTGGGGGAGATCCAGGAGGGTCTCTGGCAGGTGGAGCAGTGGGCAGGAGGCTCGCGAGGCAAGGGGAGGCAGGGCGGGAGTGCCATTGTCACAGGGCAAGGCGAGTCAGGGGTCGGGGCGGCTGCTGCCTGACACCATCAGCCCCTGCACACAGAGGCCAGCAAGCGCATGGGTGCTGGGATGCATCTGGCCATGTGGGACCTCGGCGAGTTGCGGGTGGCTCGTTGAAGAGGGACAGTTGCCATCTCTGGAGCATGGTCCGCGTGCCCACAGAGAGGGCTCTGAGTGCCGCCTCTGGCACGCGTGCCATAGGTTCGCCACCACTGTACTATATTTTGTACTTTAGAGACAAAGTAGGCAAAATATTGAATTGCTAACAATCATACGCTTGCTGAATAATTGAGAAAGCCAAATATTATCTTTAAAGAAATCTATTTGTATTTCATTGAGTATAGAAGGGTCTTTGATTGTGTTAACCATGTCCATCTGTGGAATGTCCTTAGGAAAATGGGAATCACAGAACATTGAATTGCCTCATGCAAAACCCACATCCAAGACGGGAAACAGACTGGCTCCTGGTCAACAAAGGAGTGAGATGAAGTTGTGTACTCTCTCCTTATTTATTATATTTATACTCTGAATATATACAGAGGAAAGCTGGATGGAAGAAGATAAACAATATGATTTTAATTCTGGAGGAAGAAACAGGAATAACCTGTCCAATGCTAATAAAACTACACTGATAGCTGAAAATGCAAATGATCTGCAAGTTCTAATAACAAAAACCAAGGAGCATAGCGAGAAATGGGGTTAACATTAAATACAAATAAGACCAAACTAGTGAGAGCAACATAGCAACAAGTCTAAGGAATGATAATGAGGACCTTCTGGTGGACCTTCTGATTTTTAGGATGACCTATCAGCAGTAAAGGAAAGAAATATACTAGCCACTAATATAGTTTGGTAGAGTGGCCATGAAGGCCTTGGAAAAAAATACTCAGATGCTGTGATGTCTCTATGTCTACAAAGATCAGAATAATTCAAGCAATAGTTTTCTTGTGACACTCTGTAGAAGTGAAAGTTGGACTTTGAAGAAAGAGGACAAAAAGAATATTAAAACCTTTGAACTTCCTGTTGGGAAGACTCCTGAAAATACCATGGATAGCTAAGAAAACAAATAAGTGATTTATATCACACTAATCAACCCAGAATTCTCACTGAAGACACAAATGACCAGGCTAAAATTATTTATTTTAGGTGCATTTTGCAAAGATCTAGCTTTCTTGAGAAGTTTAAAAGGTGAGGAAATGTGGAAGGAAAGAAGAGGACAATCAGCATTATACACCCAGTGATGACGTGTGTATATCAGTGGCAGACTCAGGTTTGGGACAGATCATCTGGACAAGTTTTATGAAAGTGAGCATTAAGTGTTAATACGGACTTGATGCATCGAATCACTGATCAGTCAATGAAAACAGCATGGTGGTTTGCAAAAAAGATTGATGACAATGCAGAGAAACAAACAAAAAATAGACTTTAGCTACAGGAAATCATAAACCTGGCTCACACTGGTTGTACCTTGCTTAGAATTTTTACTCTGCTTGATGCTTCGTTGCTACCCCAGTGACTTTTTCAAGTATCAAGTTTTGATCTCCCCACACGTTTAGTCTCCCAGCATTCTCTACATCTAGTGCCTGAGTTTAAAAATGGATTAAATGATCATTTAAATGTTGAAATGGATTAAATCAGGGCTTTTCAACCAGTGGTATGGGTACCACCTGTGGTACATTGACACCTGGCAGGTGGTACGCGACCATCCTAGAAAAGTAGTGGGGGAGGGGAATGAGCTGAACCGGTGGCAGCACCGCACAAGCCTGAGCGAGAGATGGCTGGAGCTGCAGGGCTGTCAGGGCTCAGCGGAAGCGCCAGGATCAATGCTTCTTCGGGGCTGTCAGGGCTCAGTGGAAGCGCCAGGATCAGCGTCAGGCTCCAGCTGGAGCTCGGTGCTGATCCTGGCACTTCTGCTGAGCCCAGAAGAAGCGCTGATCAGCTGGAATGTTGCAGCATCTCCAGGGTCTTGTGATTTACATTCAGATGCTTGGCAACTGATTCATATTTATGACGGTCACAGTGTCCCAGGGTCATGTGAAGTGACCAAAACCTGCTGCAGATGGGGGGAATAAAAACCAAACACCCCCCACCCCACCCCTGCTACCAATCCTCAACAGAAATGCTCACAACAATGAAAACCTCGGACAGGAAGAAGAGCGCCGCCGGGCAGGCAGGCAGGCGTCTTGCTTGGCTATGGCTTGGGAGGCACTTTTTTCAGTGCCATTGTAACTTCGAACAGTCACTAAGCGAACTATTGTAAGTCAAGGACTACCTGTACTTTATCACTTTTTTCCTTTTTTTTGGTCATCAAGTTTTTGACACCTTGCTAGGCAACTGGTGGTACTCGGATATTGCCATATCCTAAAAGTGATACAGTGGGTGAAAAGGTTGAAAAGCCCTGGATTAGATGTCCAAAGTAAGGTTGATAGCAATTCAGTTCTATCTTTTGAAGATCCCAATGCCACCGCACATCTCACCAAAAGTATCAGAGACATCATCTCTACACATTGTTCAGCCATTCTTTTCTAGCACGGCTGTCAAACTTGACAATTGCGTAAGAGACAGACATTCCCAAAGCAACATTTCCTCTGAATTCATAATACTAAAAAAATTTGATACTACTATAGTAACTTTTATCTTAATTGTAGTAATTAGTTTAAATGCAATTAACCAGACTTGTTTCTCTAACCACAGGTCATGGTGCTGATGATAATTAAATGGAATTATTTATTTAGAGAGACCTACTCACAGCCAGCTTGCTAGAGGATATCAATCTTGAGATTTTACACAATGCGGTGGCTGCATCATCTATTGTTTGATGCAGTGTTCCCCTTATACAGTGTAGTGGAGTATAGTCCACCTAAATTTCATGAATCAAAAATGTATTAAAGCCAGTGCACATATTGGGACACAGCAATATTATCCAACTAGATAAATCGATAATGAACTGAACTTTTTAGCATACAAAAGACATAGTTATACCAGTAGTTTGATGAAGACTAATGCAGTAATAATAGCAATTATTGTTCCCTAAGCCAGCATGTGATTCTTTTGAAATATAGAAGTGAATCCTATAGCAATGAATTGCTGAAGAGAGTTCTTCTAATTTCATTTTCTGTCATGGTATCCCCCACTTCCCCAGATTTTTTTTTACACTTGGTGCTAAGCTGGTGCTACCGTATTTTTTTCTTGACATCTTGGTTCTTGTGAGAAGTTAGTTAATTGTGACTTATATAGTACTTCATGATAGTTAAGTAAATCATCACTTAGTGCAAGATGTACACTCAGCCACTCATCCCTAAACAGCTTTTTGTGTTTCTCCTGTTGCAGCTTTTTCATTTGTCAACTGGTCTGTCTTGGGATTTTTCCCGATAAGAGTATTTTTCATCAATTGAGTATTTCCCCCTAAATATTATTATTATTATGTGATCCTCAAGAGAAATTCAAGCCTTATAACATCTCTTTCTTGGGTGTGAGTGATGCAATTTTGCTTATACAAGGATTTTTTTCAGAGAAGCAGTTTGCTATTAATCATACAAAAGTCACATTTTCAAAGTGTTCTTGTCCGAAGTATTCTTATTCATAGTTCATGTCATATATTTTTTTCAGAATTTTCTATTTTATTCCATTCCATTCTACTCTACTCTATTCCCCCATTCTTTTCCTGTTTCCCGCACTAATAGCTGGGCAGAATTTCATGCTTGCTGATTTTGCTCCGTATTCAGTAGATTGGTTCCCTCTCTCCTTAACAAAACCTGCCATTTCCACTTTTTTTGTGTGAGTACTGTACTTATTATATGCTGGAACAAAGCAATGTCAATGCAAATTAGTATATTCTCTTTAAAAATGTGCTCTATAGAAGAAATGAACCATTGTTTCTCAGGAATAATTTCTGTTGCATCCTATTTCTATTCATCTTAAAAGAAAAAACACAAATGTCCAAATAACAAGGAATACGGGTGTGGGCAACCACTTGCTGAGCATAATCTGAAACTGCTCTATAAGCAACTGGAGATGAGCCTATCAAGAGGCCAAAGAGGCATTACAGTAATCTGGACACATTCTGAGTTCACAATACATTCTGAATGTAGCCCCTGGAAGTGGCATACCCAGACTTTATGCATTCTATCAGGATTGGCAAATGTCCCGAATGAAGCTCAAGATCAGCCCTCCCAGAACACTGTAGATCAGTTAGTACTAGAGATGGGAAAAGCTGAAGGACAAATCTTTTTGTCGTCATCTGATAGTGCAGTGGTTCTCAACCTTTTTAATGCCACGACCCCAACCGGTCGTAAGTCGAGGACTAAGCCGGTCGTAAGTCGAGGACTAAACCGGTCGTAAGTCGAGGACTAAACCGGTCGTAAGTCAAGGACTACCCAACTGGTCGTAAGTCGAGGACTTTCCCTGCCCGGGAGCGCCGCGCATGCGTGGTTCCGCCCCCTGCGCCGGCCGAGGCATAGCTGGCAAGCGGCAGAGACGGAGCAGGCCGACCACCAGCTGGCCCAGCCCAAGGGAGGTAAGGCACCCGCTGGAAAAGGGGAAAAAAATGGCGGGCAAAAAAAATGGCGGACAGCCTTGCTTGGCGACCCCCGTGAAATGGTCGATCGACCCCAAATGGGGTCCCGACCCACAGGTTGAGAACCACTGTGATAGTGTCTCAAAGATCTTTGGGGCTTCTTGAAGGTAAAGCTGTAGAATGTGGTTCTGATTGGATGAACCTATTTTTCCTAAGTGGTGGATTGTGGGTTACGGGATGTCGGCCTGCAAGGAAGCCTCTACATAAGAGATCCTGGTATGCACAGAAAACTTTGATTGTGCTTGGGGAAAAAGTGGAATTAGTTGCCCTTGTGGCATTCTGGTGAAAATAAATGCTCAAACAGAGTGATGTGTAATTTACTATATGCTGGAGATTATATTCATAGTTTCTAATTTATTTAAGAGGATTTATAATGTAACATCTTATGTGGATAGGTATTTTAATCCAATACATTTCATGTCATTTCTCAGAGAATTTTATGAATGCTATTTTGATGTTCAGAAATGCCATTGTTACCTTGGAAATGGCATTGCCTGCCTTTTGCTTTGTATTTTCTGCTCAGTTATATATCTGCCCCCAAAATAATAAATTGCAAACCAGAGAACCTGGTCCTTTCAAAGGGAAAGTGATTTTTCAAAGATGCAATTTCCTGGTCAAAACATTCTCTTAGTAAGAAAAATATATAAAACATTATTTTAAGACTGTTGCTGGGTTCCCACATTGCGCTACACCATACATCAAGGCTTACAGAACTTGACTCACAACTGAAGTTCATGTAATAAGCTCAAACTGCACTACAGTCAGCAGGATATGTGAAACCAATAGGTAGCAAAAACAACTACAAAAGCTTATTCATTGGCCACACTGTCCCACAATTCTGAGAGTTCTGATCTCGATACAATTTAAGAACCCTGGATGAGAGAAAGTTCAATAAAATCTGTTTGAAATTATACTGAAATGGTGATTGGACTGCACAAATTCCAAAAAAAGTAAAAAACAATAAACCATACTTGTTTGCTAAGATCTAGTGGGGTTGGAGTAGAAGACTCCAAGGTTCCTTCCAACTCTGTTATTCTATTCTATTCTATTCTATTCTATTCTATTCTATTCTATTCTATTCTATTCTATTCTATTCTATTCTAAGCTTGTCTTGTAAAGTGCTTCCAAATCTTCCTAAACTAAATTTGCTATATTTTTCTTAAGTTTTTGAAAGTTTTCATGGGGATGTGCTTTGGCTATAGAAATACTTCTATAAATTGGGATCTAGGCTGCCAAAGTCCTTGCAGACATGTCTCCAAGAATCAGTTCTATTAAACTGGATACATTTTTTTCCATTTCATTACAAAAAGTTTTATAAAATATTGATAATAAACTTATTTATATGTGCTAATGAATATAATATAATATTCATATCCATTTAAATAACTATTAACTTTATCATCTTGTGATTTTAAAACCAGTGTAGTTCAGATACTAATAATACCTGATGCTCCCATTTTGGGGCAAAGCAATACATCAAGTGATAGTTGCCAACATATAATATAAATATAAAATGATTTAATTTTTTGCTGATACCTTTTCTTCCTAAAATATATTTTGACATTTGGTTGCTATCCTTATTTTTGCTGCAGTAACAACAATTGAGGGTGATTTAAAAGAAGTTATGTTCAAGTTGTGGGCATCCATATTTCTTTCATATCAGATGTGATGAAATAATTTGTTTTTGAAACACCGTAAAAGTAGCGTGATGTCACTTTCCAAATAGCATTCAATGTTTTGAAAAAAAATTTCCTCTGGAGGACACTTTCACATTAGGGTTGTTGGTTGCAACACTTTTGTTGTGTCTGCTTCTTTGTTTTTTTTTTCATTAGAAGTGTTCTCCCTCTAGCAATCAGATCTTTCTGATGCAATCAAATACGGCAGGCTGAGTTCTTATATCACACACAGTGTGGTTTCTTTGGTCTGAGTTTTGTAGGTTAGTGTTGTGGTTGTAAATCAAGATTTATGGTGTCAGGCATTATATGAAACTAAATGACGGAGTGCAATATGTAGATCAGGCCATTGAGATGAAACCAATGATATCTGCTTAGTAAGACTCAGCCAAGACTAAATATAATACCTATGAGTAAAACTTTGCCAGGGGAAGGAGAAAAGTGGGCAATTATGGTTGGAAATGTTGTACATCAAAACTAAACTGTGACATGGATACTGTTAGCATAAAAGAAAAACATCTTTGACCATTGCTATCTTTTCTAGGATGAAATTCCATTGATGCCTTTATCCCCTTTGGAAGACTATGAAGGACTGATACCAGTAAGTTATAGATCTGCGACTTTGGTTTAGAAGCCTTTAAAAATAATTTTGAAAGAGGATCTAAGGAACACTTTCATTCTAATCTTAAACATAGATTTAATGCTTTATCTGCATATTCATTCATTCATTCATTCATTCATTCATTCATTCATTCATTCATTCATTCCCTGCCTTTATTATTACTACAAGTAATTCAAAGTAGCAAACATATTCAACACACCTTCCTCCTCCTATTGTCTCCACAACAAGAACCCGGTGAGGTGAGGTGAGCAGAGAGTGACTGGACTGGAGATTGTATGTATTTCAGATTGCAATTAAAAAAAAGTTGCAGTTATGATGGGGATCAATCCAAAATGTTCAAATGCAATTGTTTTGGCCTTGCTTGTTTCATAGCTGCTACTGTTTTTAAACTGAATAGAAATTACTCAATTAGAATGCCTGTGTCATTTAATTCAATTCACTGCTAGGGGCTCAAAGAGGGACAATACTTTCAAATGGCAGCACTTTGTTCAATTTGTCATGGAAATTGTTTGGACTTGTTTCTTAACATTTTATAATGTTGTTTTCATAATTGTTCATAATTGTTGTTTTCCACAGTCCCAGGCAAGGGAGTTGCGATTCAATGAACGATGGTATTCATGGGAAGTCCTTTAATGAAGATCTGAGGAGTCTTCAGTTCTCTTATGTGCAAACAAATTTTACAATTTGCTGATTCAGATTCACTTTCTACCTGTAAAACCAGTGTTGTTGGTTTTTTTTGCACATTCTCAGATTATAGTCATTAATTTTATCCAAGAGATGCTTCAGGTTATGGGAGGGATGTTAAACCTAACCCTGTAAGTAAAATATGTGGGAAATGGAAAGAAATAAGTATGTGTTAGATTTGTTAATGCTAGGCTTAGTAGGCAAAGTGTCTGAATGCACTGACTTGGTAGAATTTCCATCTTTTAAAAAAGGTTAACATCTTATTCATCCCAGAATTACACTTTGTACACTATATAATGGCAGGGTGGTTATATCATGGTTTTATCTTTATAAGGCTTACTAGACAAACCTCTCCTCAACTAGGATTCTCAAAGTGTAAGTCATGACTTCTGGAGAACTGCAAGCAAAATGAGGGAGCTGTACTTCCTTCCCCTTTGCCAGAATGCAGAATGTAGACACTGGTGCTCTCCCTCAGTGTCCCCTATGCTCACAGCAATAGTTTCTCCTGAGTGCTACCAGTAAGGCAACTCAGCCAGAGCCAAGGCCAGGGGTCTTCAAACTTGGCTCTTTTATGACTTGTGGACTTCAACTCCCAGAATTCCTCAGCCAGCGGGCCTGGCTGAGGAATTCTGGGAGTTGAAGTCCACAAGTCATAAAAGGGCCAAGTTTGAAGACCCCCTAGCCAAGGCACTCTGGTCTAAACTCAGTTTCTCCTTTCCAAGTTGTGGCTCTTTTCCCTGAAAGATTGCACAAGGTACCAAGCCAGCATACTCATTCTAGAAAGCAAAACTATCTGGCTTCATGACGTGTCAGCCTTCTCTCAGAAACAGAACAGTATGGAGTCTGGATTGTCTGAAGTGGCTGTGCAGGTTCAGGAACAGGACAGAAACTTTCTAATTGGCAAAGAGGAATTTTATAGATACTTAGACATACACATGCACAAGTGCAGCCCTGTTGGGGCAAATAAATCATCATGAGATCAAACCAAGGGTGATATAATGCAGAAATATAAACCTTCCTTCCCCTTCCCCTTTCAAGGATGGTGGACAAGAGAAGACATTGAAGGTAGAATGTAGACAAGGTAAATAGAAGGTAGATATGTATACACATATCATACAATGGAAGTTACCGGTACATGGCAGACAATAAACAACAGAAACCTCAGCTTAGCATTCAAAATACAAAACATGTATAAAACTTCCACAACTACAGGAAATGCGAATAGTCGGACACATGGCACAATCAAATCCTGCATCCAACCATTCGCAGAAAATTTACCACCTCAGGCCATATATTTGTGTGTATGTGTGTACTGCGAAGTACAGGGCAGATTGCCTATGCTCCACTTTAGGACATGTGAAAGAAGGGTCGAGGGATGGGGTTTTAGATTGGAGCAATTGCTAACATTATGGACCACTACAAGTGCCTCTCCCCTATGGATGCATGAGGACATTTTTCAGGATTTTTTTCTCTGAAGACACAAGCCTGATCAGATATAATTTCAAACTCTTTCTTTGTTTTGCCATCTCTCCCCCCACTCCCAAAACACTTATTCCTGGTTGGGAAAAGCTATTGTACTATCAGATTCTGGATCATCTTTACATAATTTATTTCCAAATGTCTGTTCAGTGGAAAAGAATAAAAAGGCAGAGAGTTAAGGGAATCCATCTGGATTTGTTAATGATTAGTGTGTTCAGGCATTATTGTCTGCTACATCAATTGTGTTAGAGAACTTGGAATTCTGCAGCTATCTGAATACCCTCTTCAATTCAATCAGAATAGAATCAGGATAAAGCTGGAAGGGACCTTGAAGATCTTCTAGTCCGAACCCCCTGTTCAAGTAGGAGACCATATACCATTTCAGATAGGTGGCTGTCCAGTCTTTTCTTAAAAACCTGTAATAATCAAGCTCCCACAACTTCTGAAGACAAGCTGTTCCACTGGTTAATTGTCCTCACTGTTAGGAAATTTCTCCTTAATTCCAGGTTGCTTCTCTCCTTGATTAGTTTCCATCCATTGTTTCTTGTCTTGCCTTCTGGTGCTTTAGAAAATACCTTTACCTTTACCTGGGCCTTGAATAGTTGTACATTCCATCTTAAAGATAAATCAGAAATCAGTGATCATAGCTTCAGGCATTGATTAATTTTTTCTCAAGTTTCAGCTATATTGAAATTACTGGATGTTGTCTCTCCTGTATAAATACCTTGATTAAACAAGATTAAAGAACCAATTTATGGGCTATTTTTACAATACCATTAACCTTGGATAGATTTCCAGAACCACTCACAGAATTTTATAGGGCACTGATATATTATCTTCCAGCTGGAACATCCTCTTATTTGGTAATCCATGTTTCCATTTTTTCCTTACCAAGAAAACTCCCTTAAGATATTGAGGAAAAAGAAGCAATATCTATGCAATGCATTTGATTGGTAGCACCAATAGTTCCTCAAATAGTTTTAAGTTTCATCTAGATTTAGCACTGTATCCTTTGGAATTATTTTTTTTTAAATTCAAATTCATTTATTTTTCCCAAAGAGAATTAGCTCAAGATGCCCAAGGGAAAAAATTTAAAAAAATACTTCCCCAATTTTTCATTTTTTTAAAAAATCCCTAAATAAACCTCATATCATAAACCTCCTAAGCGTTAAGATATCCTTAAAATAATAGTTTTCCATTTTAAAGAAATTGACAAATCATTTTTATAATGTTGCTATGAAAACTACCCAAATATAGTTGTCATTAGGAATCAAGCTTGGCTCCAGGGAATCTTTACTTTTTTGTTTAGCTTGATACTCTTTATGGCTTTTAAAAATGGCTGAAAAACCTCAGCATAAATGTAAGAAATCTAACCAAAGAGTATTTTGCCATTAAATAAAGGTTTTTTTTAATTACTTACATATAGTACAATATCTTTGTTGATAATACATGAACCCACTAATTCTTATAAAAATCAAAGGAATGTTCACTTTTTTGACATTTTGCAAAGAAATCCTGTGTAGCAAGAATTATATTACATTTTTTTCCCCAAAAAGAATAGCTGTCAGACAACAATTTCCACTCTTATAGGCAATTCTTGGATATTTGAGTGCTATACATCATCCATAATATATTTATTTCTTCTTTAGCAGTTCATCTATCAAAATGAGAGCATTTTTGCCCTTTTTTGATGAACAAGAAAATCCACTGAATGTCAATAAAAATGATGGTACACTGAATGTTCTATTTCAATAAATATAGCATCATCGTTAAAAAAAATATTTTTTTTTAAATTAAGTATTATTTTTTGGATTTTTAAAAATAAAGCAAAACAACATCAGAATGATTTTTATCATTTCCTCAGGGATATCTATGTATTGGCTGTTTGACTTTTAAAAAGGGTATGAGCAGGACTTGCATAAATTCAATTAATCTATTCAATGCTTCATTAAACATTTTGAACTATCATGTTGGCTCAGTTTGCTTGACATTCTCATGTTGCACTGATATTTTACTGATTTTACTGATATTTTATTTTTTACAATGCCTTGGTAAGGCCACACTTGGAATACTGATAGAAATGACTTTTCTGACATCAGAAATAGACTTACTTAAATGTGGTGCAATCTATACATGCTCCTTTGAAACTCTTTAGAATTTGAATGAGAAGGCATATTGTAATGAAGTATTACATATTTTGATTATATAAAATGTAATCAGTTATGGATCTGTGTATTCAAACTGTTTGATTAGATATTATCTTCTCCTAGAATAATTCCATTCTCCTTTCACTGTTTTTTTTCAGTTTCTTCCTTGTATTGGTTGTCATTCTATGCTTATTCAGTGCACTGAATTTTCACAAGACTATTTTCATATATCACCCAAAAAGTTATTGTTTGGTTGATGAACCTTTTCTTTCTTTCTTTCTTTCTTTCTTTCTTTCTTTCTTTCTTTCTTTCTTTCTTTCTTTCTTTCTTTCTTTCTTTCTTTCTTTCTTCCTTCCTTCCTTCCTTCCTTCCTTCCTTCCTTCCTTCCTTCCTTCCTTCCTTCCTTCCTTTAGAGTTTGGAAACCTCAGGGCTTGGCTGATTCTAAGCTAGTGAGACAGTAATTATGTTTTCTAATTCAATCTGCTTTAACATGTTTTAAATCACAGTGCTTCTTCTTTCCTTGAGGCATAGTCAAAAGCTGATCCACCAACATCTAAATCAAAAGTCAGCAATAAGTTCCTCAGTAATTCAGACCGTGTGCCACTTTTTTTCTTCCTTCATTAGTGAAAATGGCAATGGCCCAGGGCAAGGCAGAAGGACACCTTGCTCTGACATTTGGGAGTTACTGTATATGTCACCGCTTGTCCTCTGGTAGCATTCTGATACTCTAGATCAGGGGTGGGGAACAATGGCATTTTATGACTTGTGGACTTCAACTCCAAGAATTCCTGAGCTAGCCATGTTGACTCAGGAATTCTAGATGTTGAAGTCCACAAGTCATAAAGAGGCCATAGTTCCTCACCTGTACTTTAGATAAAAATCTTCCCATTTCAAGTGAAAACATTTTATCGTGGCATAATATGTGGTCAAAGAGAGCAAGAATAGAATAGAATAGAATAGAAGCTGGAAGGGACCTTGGAGGTCTTCTAGTCCAGCCCCCCGCTTAAGCAGGAGAACCTATACTATACCATCTCAGACAAGTGACTGTCCAGTCTTTTCTTAAAAATCTCCAGTGATGGAGCACCCACGATTTCTGAAGGCAAGCTGTTCCACTGGTTAATCGTCCTCACTGTTAGGAAGTTTCTCCTTAATTCCAGGTTGCTTCTCTCTTTGATCAGTTTCCAAACATTGTTTCTTGTCCTGCCCTCTGGTGCTTTGGAGAATAATTTGACCCCCTCTTCTTTATGGCAGCCCCTCAAATACTGGAATACTGCTATTATGTCACCCCTATTTCTTCTTTTCTTTAGACTAGCCAAACCCAAGTCCTGCAGCCATTCTTCTTATGTTTTAGTCTCCAGGCCTTTGATCATTTTAGTTGCTCTTCTCTGAACTTTTTCCAAAGTCTCAATGATTAAGATTAAAAAAGGCAGAAAAATACCAAGTGATTTTGGTAAAAATAAATGTTCTGGAAGTAAGAAGAAAGCTATGTCAGAAGCTTCTTCTGAATAAATTGAACTACAAATAAAAAGTGATGAAATGTCTTGAGATGAAGCTTAAAGTAAGGGAATGCAGAATAGGTAGTTTAGAGATTTCTGTGGGAATGATAACAATATGTCTGTAGGGTGAGTGGAAATTTGCCTAGTTTTTATTTATAGCTATGACACCCCTCCATATTGAGGGTCTGGTGGCTTATTTGCTTATTAATAAGTAATTAGAGGCTTTTGTAAGCTCTGAATTAACTTTAGCCAGAGAGATTCTCTTATTCGTGCTTTTGCCGAGTAGAGGTAACATTTCTTTAACACCTATCATCAAAAGAGCTAGAAGAGTCAACCACAAACACTCCATAGGTTGATTACAGATATCTCCTATATAAATTAGCTGGCAGAATGTGGCTTTGACACTCAGCTAAGATACCTTGCAAGCAAACCTATTACTGGGAGGTGATGTGATATTTATCTTAAGCTGTGGTTAGAGGCATCCGGGCAAGGTCTGGAGATAAGCAAAGTTTATCATTAGCGTAGTTAAAAAAAAATACACCCAGAGGTAGACAACTTATATGATGACGAAGTAGGATTAACTAATTAATAGAATATTATGGGATGGCTTTGCTTTATGCACATGTGCAACTGTCATGTAACTTTGTAACCAATTGGGAATTCTCTTATTTTTGTTTTCTGTGGTAAATTGTGTAAAAATAACAGCCTGATTTCGGGTGTGCTCCTTGGGTGTGAAACTCAGTGACATCCCCTTCTGCTTCTGCACAGAACTAAAGAGTTTTGTCTTTCCTTATCCTGTGTGGACATTGGCTTCTTTACACCGGGTTTTAGTACCTACCAATCTTTTAGCCAATAAGTCAAAAAGTAAAATTAAAACAAATTCAGAGAAACAGTTTCAGAGAAGAGCAACTAAGATGATCCAAGGCCTGGAGACTAAAACATATGAAGAAGGGCTGCAGGACTTGGGTTTGGCTAGTCTAAAGAAAAGAAGAAACAGGGTTGACATGATAGCAGTGTTCCAGTATTGAGGGGCTGCCACAAAGAAGAGGGGGTCAAATTATTCTCCAAAGCACCAGAGGGCAGGACAAGAAACAATGGTTGGAAACTGACCAAAGAGAGAAGCAACCTGGAATTAAGGAGAAACTTCCTAACAGGGAGGACAATTAACCAGTGGAACAGCTTGCCTTCAGAAATCGTGGGGGCTCCATCACTGGAGGTTTTTAAGAAGAGACTCGACAGTCACTTGTCTGAAATGATATAGGTTCTCCTGCTTGAGCAGGGGGCTGGACTAGAAGACCTCCAAGGTCCCTTCCAGCTTCTATTCTATTCTATTCTATTCTATTCTATTCTATTCTATTCTATTCTATTCTATTCTATTCTATTTCCCACAGAAAAAAAGAATTGAAAAAGAAACCATAAATTCTCAGAAGAATGTTAAAAATGGGAAGACTGTAAGGAGTAGATAGGATAAAGCAAGAAATGTTATAAATATGAATGTGGCTTGCCTGTGGAGTGGCTGTGCGACCTGTGTAATATTGACAAATGCTGCATTCCATGGCTGAAGATTGGAAAAGGAAAGTTGGCAAGAGTGAATACAAATCTTTACAGATAATAATATGTTAATTGCATTTGGGAAGATATTGGAGGAATTTTGATCCAAAGGCCACGAGAGGCGACAATGACCAAAAATTATGAGTTTTGTGCCAGGTAGTGGTTGAACAGACTGGAATTTTGCTCCTTAGCAGGCATTGAAAAATGTGGAAAAATATTTTTCACACATTCCTTGATTTTGAGAAAATCTATGGGTACAGTATATGTCACAGAATGTTTCACACAAATATGGAATCAAAGATTGGTTCCTGAATGTGATAAAAATAGGACAAAAAGGAAGAAAAACTGTCATGTGAATAAATGGAATGCTTAGTGAATTATTTCTCAGTGAGTAGTGAATAAGACAAAAATGTGTGCTGCTCCATTAGTTGCATAATATATTTATGGATCAATGTATAGGTAATATTTGTGACATCGCAGGTAAATAGATTAGGGATACTTTTATGTAGAGATGTTGACTGAGAATTCAAATGCTTTTCAGCAAATACTAACTCAAATGTATAATATGATGAGGGCTAGGAATTTGGAAATTAATGAATTAAAGACCAAAGTAGTTGTGTGTGGCAAGAGAAGGGAATGACTGATTTCAAGTTATAAATAAATTGCAAATAAATAGAACTAATAGATGTTTGTGCAAGAACTTAGTAGAATATTTACTAAAGATGGGAAAATGGACAGAGCCGTATTTTTTTTTTTTTAAGTGGAAATGTTGATAGAAAAGTTGTGAGTAGTGTGTGGCCTGCTCAAACTGCGGAAGAATTTGTTTCTGTCAATGAATCAATGTATGAAACTGATGGAAGGAAAAATAATTTGCAAAGAGAGAATGGGCTATAATAAACTAGACAACCTGTGAACTGTTGGGTTATCATTTCAGAGGCATTTCCTTACCTAAACAAAGAAACAGAATAACCAAGGGCAAAAAACTAGTAGAAGTGGGAGCAACTTCCAACTTTCTGTTGACTTGATTACGGCTGATCGTCAGCCAGTGGTCCCACCCTAACCCTCTGGAGGCTGAGTAGGCTAGTCCCAGCACTGGCTGCTGGAGGGCGATCAGCCATAATCAAGTCAGCGGAAAGTTGAAAGTTGTTCCCATTCTCACTGCTCTTTTGCCCTTGGTTATTCTGTCTACCTGATCACCAGGAGCAAAAGGAGGGGCCAGTCTATCTGACCTTCAGAGGACTAGGGTGGAACCAGTCTACTGAACTTCCAGGCACTGAAGGAATCACAAATTTGCCAAATTTCAGTCCCTTGGGCATCATTTTGGATGCATTATATAAGTTAGCACATTTGAGGTACCATAATTGAAAAACTGTTGCCCTATTTAACTGTTTCACTCAGTTAAAACCTACAGATTCAAGAGTTTTAGTAATATGCAGATGGTAAACTTTCTTATTCTTTTTTGTGTGCTTTCTATAATCTTGCTTATCCTAATACAGGATATTGGAAGAATAAAGAATATGAGTATCTTATTTTATTGCATTCGTTTTTCTGAAAGAAAATATTTCATTTTTCTTCATCCTTTCCATCTTTTTAGTAAAAAAAAGGCAAAAGGAGGGGGATTAGAAAAAATTGGGGGGGGGGAATCCAACTATCCCAGTTGTTTTCAAAGTTTTTCCATCTCTATCCTACGATGATATCTGAATGGGGGTAGTGAATAACTCATGCTTTGTTTTCAGGTGATAAATCATAATTTGGATCTGCAATTTGTTTTTGTCTTACTGATTGGAAGTGCAGCTTACTAAATTTCTGTTAGCTTTGTTCATCAAGGAGTGATGAAGGCCAACTATACTTAGCATGATGTGTCGATGAATAAACATTGGAAAGAAAATGAGTTATAGGGGTTTTTTTTACATGTGGAATTGATTAATGGAATCATGTGGTCAGAAATACAAAACAGAAATATTAGGAAAGTATTTTGGAGAATGAATTCTAGAGGGAAGGTGCTTTCCAGTGTTATTTAAAAAGGAAAAATTAGATTATTGTTTCTTTGTTTATTTATTTATTCATCAAATTTTGAAACCACCTGTCTTTCTCAGAGGGACTTTGCTTATTATATATGTGTAATGTATGCATAATATATTATACATACATAGTTAGTCTCTGGGGGGTGGCCAACATATACATTTAATATAGTATTATTATTGTTTCCTTCTGTGAGACAAAGAAAACTAATTATTGATTTTCTACTAATGGATTCAATTGATTGTTTTTCTCTGACCAGCCCCCTAGCAAATGGGACTTTGTCCTAGTTTGTGATGATCACAAGATGAACAGTGTGGAGGATCGCATGAAAAAGAAATTTCTGGAAGAACTGCACAAGAAAGGGTTCATTATCAAGGTAGGACTAACATCCCTTCCCTCTCCAAAGCTGACACGACATTCCTGGATATCAAGCTGACATGCTAGTTTGACCTGCTCTTGTTTACAAGAGGACTACAGCTTTCCTTGCTCAGGATGGAGCTGATGTCAGGTAGCTCACTGACAACACAACAAACTCGTGCTTTGATACAGTGGATGTAATCCGCCTAACAGGCCTTTTTTCGAGCATGGTCATAATGCTTTTGCATAATACACGAGTATGAGAATTGAGGATTCCTCCTAGACTGTTGTCTTATAAACCTTTGTATCATTTATGTTTCTATCAAATTCTTAGGAAATTCAGGACCAAAAGCTCTTTTATGGAGTTCATGCACCAAGTGGAATCTTCCGAAAATACCAGTGGCTTTTGAATAATCCTGATAATGAGCAATTAGATTACCAAGAGTCAGCAATCATGTCAACAAGGTAAAGTGGCCATCCATCCATCCATCCATCCATCCATCCATCCATCCATCCATTTAGTCCCAGTCTCAGTTCTTTACAGAATCTGCCACCACTGGGGGCAACTGGTGCATACAGTTTGTGCTCAAGTGAAGCTCAAGTGATTAACAAGTCATGAGGTCATAAATTAATGAAAAAATTGTTTTGAAAAAAAATGTTTGGATTGGTACAGAGAATATTGCTTTTAACTGAAAGCTTCTAATTGTAGCTGAGGGGCAAGGATTGGTCGAGAGTGACTTTCTAAGCCATTTTGAAACTGCAAAGATATCAACACTATTCATTTCAAGTAATAGATTTTTGTTAAGGCATCTGCACTTGCTAGATAGCACGTGGAAACTAAAATTAATTATAGTGCTTGCTGAGCAGCTACAGTATATAGATTACTGTGTAGAATACAGAGAAAGAACTGGATGCTTTTTAAAACAAAGCAAACAAACCAAACCAAAAATTTCTGGGAAATAGGGAGATCAATCCTTGCAGCCTCTTCACTGGCAATGCCCCTGGTGAGCTATTGCCTCTTTTGCCTAATTCTCAGAAATGGATCTATTTGCTCTTGTTTCTCTAATCGGCATAAAGTAGGATAAAGTAGGATCACAGTTAGGGATAGAAGGATAAAAGTTATATGCCTTAACAGCTTCATATCAGGGAAAAAATACTTTTCTATCATGGACAACAACAGTTGTATTTATACCTGTCCCTGAAGAGTTTACACTAGCATTGCTGTTTCTCAGTTCTTGTATGTTTTAGGATACGTATTGTGAGCTTTATCCTGCAAAACACAGAAATTCCACGTACCAAAGGTATGAAAATATCTTTTTCTTTATCAGTGTAAATATAATCCATTTGTATTTCATTTTCACTCTGCAGTGTCCTTTTTACAAATGCAGCTGTGATCATCAGTCAGTTTTATTATTCACAGTGAGGCACACCTCACTGTGGGGAGGCTTCATCCATTAGTACATGTAACCATACCTGCAAGCTGACCCATCTTTCTGATGAGTAGTAATGATGTGATTAATTTTGTTTTTTTTAGCAGTGTCACCTCAGACAAACAATCTGATGCTCTTAGGATCCAATGTTTCATTTGTATTTGCAATGTGATGGATTGGAGGAAGTGTGATGATGTTTGTAGGATGACCAAGGTTCAAATTCCACTCAGAAAAAGCTTGTGCTTTATTACAGGAAACATTTTGTACAGTGTAAAAGTCTTGAACTGTCATCCAATGATTGTTCAAACCTTTGTGGTGCAGATTTGGTAGCCCAATCACTCCCTATGTTCTTTCTCTTGTGTTATTTCTTTGCTACAGCTCCTGTGGAGGGGGCCAGGATCAGTTTCACTTCTGAGGAGGGGGAAAACCAAGCACACACATATACACAAATTTACTTGTGTGGTTATTTTTAAGAGAGGTTCTGGGGCAAAAAGAGACTCCAGACAGGTCACCTATCTAGAGAGCTAGTGTGATGTAGTAGTTAAGATGTTACACTAGGACAGGGGTAGTCAACCTTGGCTCTTTTATGACTCGTGGACTTCAACTCCCAGAATTCCTGAGCCAGCTATGCTGTCCTAGTGTAACATCTTAACTACTACATCACTACTCCCTGCCCTAGGAACAGGGAGAGCCAGGCTGTAGTTGCCCCGTCAGCCATGCAAGCTCACTGAGTGATTTTGGGCCAGTTCAGTCTCTTTTGGCCCTCCCTCTGTCAAGGCAAACAGAAGGAGGGTACACTATATATGCTACCTTGAGTTCCTGTACAAAAGACAGAATATCAATCAAATAAATAAATTCCTGCGTTCATTGTTGAAGCCACCTTCCCTACCTGACATTTCCTGTTTTTGTGGACCACAATTCTCACCACTCCCTCCCAATCAGCAGAACTAATGATTGAGGGCAACAGGAGTGATGATTTGTCATCTGTGGACTGTAGGTTCTCCATCCTCTGTTTTAGGGCTTTAGTACTGAAGACTGGTTAATTACACCTGAGAATATTCAGGTATCAGGAAGAGCTAGAATACAGGTCATATTAACCTGTTTTTAAAGCTGGTGCCAACTGTCTTTTAAATCATCCGAAGTTTCCAAACTCTTTTCAAAGGCAGATTTAAATGGTTTGGCTTGCAGTAATCCAGTTTCTCTCACGGAGGCACATATCACGTAAACCAGTCTGCTTTTTCCAGACATAGCTATACCTGCAGCTGACTCGACAGCCCCATTTGGGTAAAAGTAATTTCTTTTGTCATCACCTGAGAATTGATAAATAATGCAAACTTGGTTTTTGAATGACATATTTGCTTGCCATCCCAAGCAAACCAAATCATTACCATGGAATTAGCTGTCAAATGACCAGGAGGAAATATTTTATTTCAAGCTGTTTATGTCCAAAATTAAAAATAAGTTAAAACGATCTACAAACAATCGGATAGCCACGATGTCTTGTAGTTTGCCCTAGAAAAGGCTGGTGTATTGTATTTCAGTTTAATCTATTTTTGTGAATTGTTTATTTAGTTACAGTGCTACTGTAGCTCTAGAAGGAAAAATGTTTATCAAATGAACGAGTAACAGAAACTAGAGCAGAAGAATTAGCCTTAATTGATATGCACATTCTAATATATATGCATGCTGCTTTGAGATACATATGCATCAAGGAGACCTTTACCTGCAAGGCTTTGTTTAGAATACTCACTTAAGTGTCTATTTGAAAGAAATATCATGGCAGAACTGTACTTTTGAGGGGGGGAAGGTCTTGATCTTGTTTCTCTTCTGCTATTAGAGAAGCTTCGTGACCTGATAAAGAAGAAAGTGTTTGAAACTGCATTTCCTTTACACGAGGTGAGGAAGCCTGAAGGCCACCCTAAAACTGATGAATACAGATGTTAAATTAAATAGCAGTTGTGAACTTAGGTTGAGAAAAAGAGTTGAGTCTTTGTCTTGATTACTGGATCCAGAGAGATACACCATTATAAATTGCTCTGTGTTGACGCTATCAACTGCATATAGAGAGAATCAATACAAAATGATTTACAGATGGCATTTAACACCGGCGAGATTGGCCAAAATGTATAAAAACATAGACCCGAAGTGTTGGAAATGTAAAATTAAAGAAGGAACATTTTATCACATGTGGTGGCTGTGCCCCAAAGTAAAAAATTATTGGGAACGGATAAGAGATTGGATACAGGAGATAACTAAGATACAAATGGATTTCAAACCAGAAATATTTCTTTTGGGCATAATAAATTTAAAGATGGAAAAACAACTCCAACACATCATTATACACATATTGACTGCAGCTCGTATAGCATATGCGCAATGTTGGAAGAGTGAAAATATTCCTACAAATGATATGATTATGTATAAAATCTTGGAATGCGCAGAAATGAACAAACTTATGTTAGAATTAAAAGACAAGGAGACATCAGAATTTTATGAAATTTGGAATAAATGTTATAATTGGCTAGAACAGAGAAAGAAAAAGACATAATTATTGATGTACATAAAATGTAAATAAGATGTAAAGAATATTTAAAATGTAAAGCACTGTTCTGTTAGAAGAAAAGATTTATGTTTATGTAGTTTTTGGTGTATGGTATATAGTGAAAAATAAAAAAAATAAAAAAAAATAAAAAAAAATAAATTGCTCTGTGTATTAGGGATGGTGGTGGTGGTAAGGAAAGTGCTTAATTAGAAGAGGAGGGTAAAATAAATGTCAGAAAATACATTTGCAATGCATTAATATAACCAGTACAAGAAAAGCTTTATTTGACAACTGTGTCTGTATACTGTATATCTATCTATTCAGCATCTTGTAGGTGTTTATTGCTCAGGGCTGAAACATTGTTTATAGAACATATAATCTTTCAGTTTTAACATATTTAATTTCATTATTTTATCTAGAGAAAAAAACTGGGTGGATTTCTGAAAATGAATTGGGCTCAATGGAGAGCTCTCTTCTGTAGGCAACCAATTGGAGAAATCAGGTAAGGGACGGAGGATTTGGAAACATTGATGAGTATGCTTTGATATATGACATTACTACAATAAAAACATCATGTTAATTCAGATAGCTTTTTGTGTTCTATTTCCTTATCTAAAGGAAAGGAACATTTGAATAAGATTTAAATTGTATTCCCTTTTTGATTCTGAATTGAGATCATGTTGTCACAAACTGAAATGATGTCATGCATTTCAGTTAACAATCTGCTTCTCTTGAAGAAGAGATGGTTTGTTGATATTTCACTGTCTGATCTGAGGATTAAACCCTGCTACAGCTCTTGCCAGTGTTGCTCAATTTTTGAACATATTTTAATAATCTAGTACTTGAAAATTGAATCACTGGATTTCACCAAAGTTCAGTGCAATCTGCTGCTTTTTTTGCCTCTGAGACTAGCTTCCATTGACTGCTTTTGTAAAATAAGGTACTAGCTTAGAAACTTCTTTATCTAGTGGAAGTTCTTTCAGATCCAGAATTAGAGGATTTATGTCAAGGCAAGCAATGTTGTTTGGACAATCCTGTCAAGGTATATTGTTTCTTTTTCAGAACATATTTTGGGGAGAAAATTGCTCTTTATTATGCTTGGCTGGGCTGGTATACATGCGTCCTGTTAATAGCTGCTGTGCCTGGTTGTATTCTTTTCATCTATGGCTTCATCAGATTCAGTTCTGGTCAGATCAGGTGAGTTATTCTTTTTGCTTGCGAGAATATGGCAGGATGATTATGAAAATGAAGAATGCAGCCGCCTTTGAAAGTTTAGAAAGGGAAACCACTATGTTGGTCTTTTGCCATTGCTTCCTGCAGTTTATAGGCATCTGAAGCTGGAGAAGGGAACAATGGTTTTGAGCAGGCTACAACTTTCTCCTCTTTACATTTCCTCTTCCTCCACTTCCTCTTTCCTCTAACAGATTGATGGACCCTCCAATCTGTAAATTGTCATGTATCCACATTGGACCTCCCCAGTCAATAGCAGGTAGCTGTTGAAACAATCACAAATATTCCTCAGCCCTCAAACTGCATAGTTATTTGGCCCTTGTTCCTCACCCCTCATGCAACCTGCATACTTGTAATCCTGGAGGAATCTTTCCTAGGTGTTGCCTTCTGTGTGGATACCAGTAGTTGGGAAAGATACAGAATCATTTGCTGGATTTTTTTTTTTTTGCTCTATGTAGATCCATTCATAAATGACTTAGATGAGGGAATAGAAGAGGAACTCATCAAATTTGCAGATGACACTAAACTGGTAGGAATAGCCAACACCCCAGAAGACAAGCTCAGGATCCAAAAAGATCTTGACAAACTTCAACAATGGGCCCTATCCAACAAAATGAATTTTAATGTGGAGAAAAGCAAAGTTTTAGATTTAGGTAGGAAAAATCAAAAGTATAAGTACAGATTAGGTGAGACCTAAAACAGTAACTATGAGAGGGACCTTGGAGTCCTAGTGGACAATCATTTGACTATGAGCTAGCAATATGCAAAAAGCTAATACAATCCTGGATTGTATAAACAGAATCATAGAATCAAGATCATGCGAAGTACTAGTACCGCTTTATAAAACCCTAGTAAGACCACACCTGGAATACTGCAACAACAAAAAAGATGTTGAGACTTTGGAAAGAGTTCAGAGAAGAGCAATTAAAATGATCAAAGGCCTGGAGACTAAAACATATGAAGGACGGCTGCAGGACTTGGGTTTGGCTAGTCTAAAGAAAAGAAGAAACAGTGGTGACATGATAGCAGTATTCCAGTATTTGAGGGGCTGCCACAAAGAAGAGGGGGTCAAACTATTTTCCAAAGTGCCAGAGGGCAGGACAAGAAACAATGGTTGGAAACTGACCAAAGAGAGAAGCAACCTGAAATTAAGGAGAAACTTCCTAACGGTGAGGACAATTAACCAGTGGAACAGCTTGCCTTCAGAAATTGTGGGCACTCCATCACTGAAAGGTTTTTAAGAAGAGAGTTGACAGTCACTTGTCTGAAATGGTATAGGTTCTCCTGCCAGAGCAAGGGGCTGGACTAGAAGACCTCCAATGTCTCTTCCAGCTCTATTCTATTCTATTCAAGTATCCCATGGAAATCTGGAACTAACAAAAGGCCCATAGCCAATATGAGGAGCAGATGGGAAAGAAGCCTTATTAAGAGCATGCACATTAAGAAACTATATTACATGAAGTGAACTAAGTAAATAAGCAAATTATAGAAATACTAGATTAATTATTTCTTAACATTTTTTCCAATAAAACAATATCCTGGGGGGTCAACTAATGCCCTTCCACAATGGATGAACCTACAGAAAGTCAAGTCCAATTCTTTGAATATTGTCTGCAATCCTGCAGCAATTTTGAAAGGGGAGAGTACAGCTAATCAAATAAATAAACTATCTGAGAGTCGCTAGTTTTTCCTGGCACATCAATGGCTCTAGCGTCTATGAATGATACAAAAGGTTTCCAGAAAAAAGAAAAGTGATGCAGTCTTTGCTCAACCAGAGAAGCCATGGGTGGAGTCTGGATGTTGAAGGACCCAGTATCAAATAACAAGGAATATCTTGCCTGTAAATCTGCATGATGTCATACACGATGTTTCTGCCAGCCATCAGGAGATTAGAAAGCTACTCAGTTGTTGAATTGGGTGTGAGATCCTTTTTGCTACAGAAGATGATTGCCAGCTTGCTGTAGAATGCCATACTGTATAGTTTGACGTTGTAATTGTGTTTTTGAACATTTTCCCCCCCAATAGAACAGGGCTTTTCAACCTTTTCACCCATTGTGCCACTTTTAGGATATGGCAACATCCGAGTACCACCAGTCGCCTAGCAAGGTGTCAAAAACTTGATGACCCCCCCCAAAAAAGTGATAAAGTACAGGTAGTCCTCGACTTACAACAGTTCGCTTAGTGACTGTTCGAAGTTACAATGGCACTGAAAAAAGTGCCCCCCAAGGGACAGCCGAGCAAGACACCTGCCTGCCCGCCCAGCCGCGCTCTTCCTCCTGTCAGAGGTTTTCATTGTTGTGAGCATTTCTGTTGAGGATTTGCAGCGGGGGTGAGGTGGGGGGGTGTTTGGTTTTTATTTCCCCCATCTGCTGGGTGGTTGCAGCAGGTTTTAGTCACTTCACATGACCCTGGAACACTGTGACTGTCATAAATATGAATCAGTTGCCAAGCATCTGAATGTAAATCACAAGACCCTGGAGATGCTGCAACATTCCAGCTGATCAGTGCTTCTTCTGGGCTCAGCAGAAGTGCCAGGATCAGTGCTGCTTTCCAGCTGATTGGTGCTTCTTCAGGGCTCAGCAGAAGCATCAGGATCAGCGCTGAGCTACAGCTGGAGCCTGGCACTAATCCTGGCACTTCCGCTGAGCCGACTGCCCTGCAGCTCCAGCCATCTCTCGCTTAGTCTTGTGCGGTGCTGCCACCGTTTCAGCTCATTCCCCTCCCCCACTACCACTTTTCTAGGATGGTCGCGTACCACCTGCCAGGTGCCAATGTACCACAGGTAGTACCCGTACCACTGGTTGAAAAACCCTGCAATAGAAGACATGCAGGGCTTCTCTGGTTGAGCAAATACTGCATCATTTTTTTTCTGGAAGCCTTAGTCATTTAATCATGAACAGACTTGTTATGGGAAAGTGCTCTGGAATTTCTTCTGAGCTTCTAGGCTGGCTCATCAGTTGGTGACAAAACCATCATTTCCTCTGACCAGCACTCAGGAGTCCTGAGTCAGGAGAAGACCTGTGATTCTAAATAAAAATACATAGTTTCAAAAAGCGAAGCAAGGTCAGACCTGGCTGATACTTGGGTAGGATACACCCAAGAAATCCTAAGACTGTAGGCTGACCTGGGAAGCTGAAAAAATATCCCAGAAGAAGATGGTGAACTCATTTCTTATTATTGCAAAAAACCCTACATGGACCTGTTTATGAAGTCACCAGGAATTAGGTTTGGCTTGAGAGAGTCTTTTCCTTTGTAAGTGGCACTTCATGGTTGGGCAGATCTTATCTGATGTGAAATTATGGATCTTGATAGTATAACATAGGCAATCATATTCCTTAAGGAAGGCCAACAGTTAGACCCATTTTCAAAGTATTCTAATTCTGGAGAACTTTCTCCACTTAGTGCTTGATAAGGCATGTGGGATATTGACATTTTGATAGTTATGTGACAAGGACACAAAGGGACAAAAGATTTGACCTCTGAATCATGTGTGTATATGTATGATCTCATTCCATGCATCTGTAGAGATGGCATCATACGCCCTTTACATTCCGAAGAGTGGTACAATCTAATAATTGCAGGATTTTTTTTGCAGTTGATTTACCTAACAACCCACTTGGGGGGGGGGGGGTTCTAACAAAGTGCGATGTAATAAGCTTAAAGATCAACAAGTCAGTGCAGTTCGTCATGTTTTGGTTGTGATGACACTTTGATTTCTTTTTTGTTTTTATAATTATAGTATTTTCTTCAAATACTCTTTTATAACCATTATTACATTTTCTGATGTTTTCATGTTTTAGATGATTTCTAATAATAGCATGAGGGATTTTAGATTTTTAACTTATTGTGAGCCCTGAGCTACTTTGGGAGAGGGAATTCTTTAAGCGAAGCCAATAAATACGTTTAAATGGTATTTATCCAAACTGACCAACTGACCTAATATTGACATACTGCATCTCAAAAAAAATGTAACATGTACCCAATTGATCACCATCAATGAAATTTTGCAGGCATGGAACAGATAAGCATTGAAGTCAAGGACAACCAATGTCAACCTGTTTAGGCACTCTTCTACCTGTGCCTTGTTATTGAATAGAGTGAATTGTAGGAATAATAAAAATGTTGTCTCTCTCTAATTTAGTAAAGAAATCTGTGAGGCCAACACTACCATCATGTGTCCACTCTGTGACCAGAACTGCCCATTTTGGATTTTATCAGACACTTGCACATATGCCAAGGTAAGAACATAAAACATCTCACTTATCTCTTGTGGTGCTCTTAGGGTTCTAGTATTTCTACTGCCAAGGAAACAGAATATCCACAGAACATGGCTGAACTGAGAGTTTGGTTTCCCTTGTCGAATCAATAGTCATTTGTCAGATGAGCACTAAATAAATTTGAAAAATAAATAAAAGAATGAATAAATAAACAGACATTTATAAAGAGGGTAATTGTTTAATTTGATACCATATAGTTTCAGGAGTATTTTGATAGATTTAATTCATAGTCTTTAGCTTGACCCTCAAATGCTCCTTTGAAAATATCTTGAAGATAATGCCATGATTGCTAAAAGTCAGCATAACTTTGTTCAAAACAGACCATTAAGAGACTTTCCTTTATTGGACAAGGTGACTACTAGAGATATAAGTTGCTAGAGTTTTAGCAAATGTTTTTTTGATAAGTTTCCACATGATAGTCTCACTGCCAAGTTGTTAAAGAGTAGTTTAGATGGCATGATAGCAGGGGAGATCCACAACTGGCTAGCTAACACACTCATATTCAGCACCTCAGCACACTCAGCACCTGAAGGCAGGACAAGAAGCAACGGATGGAAACTAATCAAGGAGAGAAGCAACCTAGAACTAAGGAGAAACTTCCTGACAGTTAGAACAATTAACCAGTGGAACAACCTGCCTCCAGAAGCGGTGAATGCTCTAACATTGAAAGTTTTTAAGAAGAGATTGGACAGCCATCTGTCCGAAATGGTATAGGGTTTCCTGCCTGAGCAGGGGGTTGGACTAGATGACCTCCAAGGTCCCTTCCAACTCTGTTATTCTGTTCATACAATAATCATTAGGGACTTCACACTGAATTTGGGAGAAGTAGCCAGTTGTGTTGGGACCAGTATTACTCAACATTTCAATTAATAAAGATTGATTGGTTGCGTATCATAATTGGGAATGACAGACAATTGGAAGGTCAAGTTAACACTCAGAATAGGAGAATGAGATTTCAGTCTAATGTTTGGAAAATTGGTCTGAGAGATATTCTTTAAAGGGGAAAATTGTAAGGTTTTGTATTTAGGGAGGAAAAATGTGGGGGACACATATAAGATAGAAAATTTGTGACTTTGAAATGCTCTACTGGAGAGAGACTTAGGTGTGGACATTGATCACAAGCTGAACCTGAGGCAGCACTATGAAGCAGCTGCTAGAAGGGATTTGATAAGATACCCTAAAGGGAGAAGCTGAAGGAACATGGGGTGCTTAGTCTGAAAAAATCAAGACTAAGAGGTGACATTATATTTGTATTCATGTATGTAAAAAGGTGCCATGGGGAAGATGAATAGGAACAATTTTTCACTGCTATGGAAACTAGAATCCGAAATAATGAATGCCACTCACAGTTACCTACATTTCACTTAAATATAAGAAAAGAATGTATGATGTCTTTATGATCTATATCACAGCTGAATGGCCCATCCATCAATGTTCACCGGGAAAGAAAGCAGAATGACAAAAAACAACATTGTGGAAAAGGTCACACACTGTTTTCCAAAGAATCTAGTGATTTACCTCTCCTCTTTTTTTTAACCATTTAGATCACCCATGTGGTTGATAATGAATGGACAGTTGGGTTTGCAATGTTCATGACTATCTGGGGTAAGCTTGCAGAAGATTGATCTGCTTGGGGTTTAATGAGGAATGCTGTTTTTAAATATAAGCTCTCTTCTGTCCACAGGACAATTCTTTTTCCTCTTCATTGTCAAAATATTTTTAATCTCTAATTCTGCTAACAGAATATGGAATATCTTGTGGGAAAGAAATCATTGTATATGTTCCATTATATTTTTAACATTCCCTTAGTGATATATATCCTCTGCTTACTTTGGCTGATCTCAATGAACCTGGGCAGTAGTTGGATAGGAGACCACTGGGAAATACCAAGGCTGTCATATAGATTAAGATTTTTTTTTCTTTTAAAGACAGAGGAAATAAATAGCAAGCCACTTCCTTATGGCCATATGACCAAAAGTTTGACTCAAAAGAAACATCTTTATATATCATATATATATGATATATAAAGTAATAGCTGCTGTTTTGTTTTAAATGCACTCCATGGAACTTGGAGAAGCGTACTAGGTTACCTTGCTTGCAATCAACTCTGTACATTAGGCACAGATATTGGTATAGTTTTTATGAACAGAGTTGCAGTAACTTTTAAATGCCTTCTATAAATTTTATAAAATGAATTGCCCTGTTTTGTTCAGAATACTGGAGTATTCATGCAAAAAATTGAAAATAGTGTTTCTTCTCTCTCAGAGAGAGAGAGAGAGAGAGAGAGAGAGAGAGAGAGAGAGAGAGAGAGAGACCCTCCCTCCCTCCCTCCCTCCCTCCCTCCCTCCCTCCCTCCTTCTTTCTTTATCTTATTTGTCCTTAATGTACAGCCACTGTATTTTTGGAGGTATGGAAGCGACACAGAGCTAAAATTGTCAATAGTTGGAATATGTATCGTTGGGATGAAGAAGAGGTAAGGCGAGTTCTTTTCTAGTACCTAAGACCTCCTAATATCTCTGGTGGCAAGGAAAACCTCTTCTGTAATAGCTTTCATACAAGTGCAGCTACTAGACAGGTGCTGATGTGTAACCTAACATATTACAAAATAAAAATAAGGAGTTAACATTTCTACTTGCATCTTAGACCAAGAGTCAGCATTTTTTTTGAGGTAAAGAGCCCCAATTCCCAATAGATTCCCATTATCCAATTTTGTACAATGTTTTAAACCCAAATAATTGAAATTAAGTTAAAATAACCCATGTTTACATGTTCCAAATGCTCAAAGAGATTTCACACAAAATACAAAGATCTTATTATATATTTCATGCAAAATACAAAAATCTTATTATATATATATAATAAGTAAAATTTTATCATTTTTCCCTAACTGGTAGGTTGCATTGGGCATCAAATAGTAGTGTTGCAGATGCTATATTGCTGACTGCCAACTGATATTAATACTAACATCACTTGAAAATGTTGGCAGAAGCTTCAGCAATTTTCTGCTGAGGCAGAGATCAGTAAAAGAGCTCTATTTCTGTTGAACAGTAGTCCCAGTTGAGATTCCTAGAAATTTTCTCTTCTCCTCAGATTGCCATTCCAGAATTGAAACAAGGAGTAACAATGGTATTTGTTGGATTGTCTGTCCACTCAATTTAGGAAAGCCTGTGCCTTTCATTTAATAAATTGTTGACTAGGCACTATTCTTTATCATATGTATCTCCAGGTTCTTATGAAGATTCTTTAAAGCTTATTTTGTGATTTTTCTGTGACAGCATTTTTATATAGGCATCATGATTCTTAAATAAAACTGCCTGCAGAGTTGGTCAGGACAGAATAAGTTAAACTCTGAATCAGTCCATTTTGAATGTTGGTAATCGAGGTGAAAGAGATAGATGGTCACATATACTTCTCATTTTGCTTTTAGCTGTATCCTATCATATAAATCTCGGATCTCTGAAAGAGAATATTTGATTATTTGAGACAATTGTGTAACGCTTTATAAAATAGCTTCACATGTTCAATCCTTGATTTATGAGACTATTAGAATAGTAGTAGAAGCAGAGCACTTACTGTATTTGCATATAGAAAGATCCATCTTTGGCATTTCCAGGAAAAGGTGTAGAAATAGGAAGCATTTGCCTGTTTTTGTTCCATCAGCCTGGGAATTCTTTTGCAGTTCAACTGCTTTCTGTCCCATTTTGTTTGCAAGTATTTTGCATCTTTTAACCCAGTTCTCTCATGTCTGTATTTTGCACAGAGTTAACCCTAAAGAACAAACCTTTGCTTATCACAGAAGTGAGCAAATGACCCAAAAATATCTTAGGAAAAGAGATTTCTAATCTTGTTGGTTGGGATGAAGATAGCATATACCTGAGGAAATTTAACATAGAGAAATAGAGATTGTAATAGTTTTACAATTGCTGAATTATTTGATTGCCTCTGTTAGATTCTGAGGATAATTTACACAGATAGCTAATAGGCTTTCACACAGAAGTCAGAATTTAGGCTGCATAGGCCAGTCCTATATAATCATACTATTCTGCTGGTGGCTCTTATTAGTGCAGCTGAACTCAAATAGCAATAGCAATAGCATTTAGACTTATATACCACTCCATAGTGCTTTACAGCACTCTCTAAGCAAGACATGTCAAACTCGCGATGTCACATGACATCACGCAACGTATCAGGACTGTTTTGCCATTGCCGGCAATGGGGTGGGTGCGGCTTCCGTGTGACGCGTCTGGCCCAAGGGCTGGCAGTTTGACATCCCTGCTCTAAGCGGTTTACAGAGTCAGCATATTGCCTCCAACAATTTGGGTCCTCATTTTACTGACCTCGAAAGGATGGAATCAACCTTGAGTCTGTCAAGATCGAACTCCAGGCAGTGAGCAGAGTTAGCCTGCAATACTGCATTCTAACTACTGCACCATCATGGCTCTCATCCCGAATTTCACCATAGATTTTTTTGACTGCAGAATTGGGGAAGGGGCAAAAGTAAGTGACAAACACTTAGTATGTGGCTGTTGATTATATACATTTTTTTAAATCCAGAAATTGCCCTAATTCAAACACTGGTTTCAAGCATTATCTTAAAGCAAAGTCTCATTGGCTATAATAGGCCATCATGAAATAAAATTGGAATAAAGGAAAAGATTCTCTTCTCACTTTAATAACCTGAGAATTTTAAAGCCTTCAGGCTTTTAAGAAAAGGATGATTACTATTACTGCTGGGATCACAAAATTGATAGGAGTGAAAAAGCTGAGTCAGAAGATGTAATTTTAATAAAACTTTCTTCCTTATAGTCTCTTTAGAAAAAATAATAATGTTTTCTTTCCACCTTTAATACAAATGGGAACCTTAACAAGAGGTTGCTAAATGTGACTACTTCTTTCTGTAGGAGGAACTGACTTTGGAGCTCATTAATAACCCTGAAGGTACCTCTGACGAGTATCAGCATTCATATATCCGCAGTATAATTGTGCTTGTTTTATCTCTTATTATGGTATGTGAATACTGTTTTTCTAATGTACTTTTCATTCTTATTTTGGGTGTTTATTAATGGTACATATATAAGAAAAAATACTATACCTTTGGATGTAATTAGAAGAGATTCCTATAAATAAAAAGGCATTTAAAGATTTCTTTATTTCTAAATAATAAAAGTGAGCACTATTATATTTGCCTAAATAATAGGCAAAACATGTATTACATCTTATTTCCTGGTCTTCACCTCTTATTGGGAATGAATATGCTAGCTGGACACCAATGGGATATGTGAATAAGATGCAATTGTTGTCTAGAAATTTAAGCATTGAGTTTGTGTGGAGTGAATTTGGCAGAGAAAACAATTTTACTTTTCCAATGGGGCAAATATGAATCACTTAAGTAATTCAGGCAAGCATAAAACATTTATTAAGGGTGAGAAGTGTCAAGATTTTTAATAAACTGTGGAAACAAATAATACATACATTCAATATATGTGATAGAAAGCAAGTGATCAAACAATAAGAGACATTGATTTCATGTGAAAATTGAATCCAGAAAGCATTGATTCTAGATAATATTCCACAAGTGGCTAATAATAATAATAATAATAATAATGATGATGATGATGATGATGATGATGATGATGATGATGATGATGATGATGATGATGATGATGATGGTACCAATAGTAATAGGCACCTTGGGTGCAATCCCAAAACAACTGGAGCACCACTTGAACACCATTGGCATTGACAAATTCGCTATTAGTCAATTGCAAAAGGCGGCCTTACTAGGAACTGCTTCCATCCTGCGACGATATCTATAATACCATCAAACATCCACATCTGCCTATCCCAGGTCCTGGGTAAGGGCTCGATAGGTAGACAAAATGCCAAATCCAGTCTGAACATCTGGCTGACTGTGCGATGATCAATAATAATAATAATAATAATAATAATAATAATAATAATAATAATAATAATAATAACAACAACAACAACAACAAAGTTGGAAGGGACCTTGGAGGTCATCGAGTCCAACCCCCTGCTCAGGCAGGAACCCTACACCATTTCAGACAAATGGCTGTCCAGTCTCTTCTTAAAAACCTCCAGTATTGGAGCATTCACCGCTTCTGGAGGTAGGTTGTTCCATTGGTTAATTGTTCTAACTGTCAGGAAGTTTCTCCTTAATTCTAAGTTGCTTCTCTCCTTGATCAGTTTCCATCTGTTGCTTCTCGTCCTGCCTTCAGGCGCCTTGGAGAATATATATATATGGGTTACATCACCCGCTTTCCCAATTAAGTCTGTGTCTTAATATACTTCCAGGGGTTCAAGGATTTCCAGAATAAGCTCTCTATTGTTTAGTTGTTGGAAAGGCTAGTTCTCGCTATCAAAAGAAGAAATGGCTTTCTTTAAAAGAAAACATGGTTTGCTAAACTTTAAAAGGAAGTATGGATGCCATGCTAAAATGCTAATAGCACCTTTATTAAAATGCTAATACAGAAACCTAAAATTCCAGACAGGTGACACAATCATCTCATGGAAGGATAGCCAGCAGCATCACTTTCAGCAGTTTAAACCCTCACTTCATTTTTCTGGCCAGTACTAGTTTCTCTAGTTCCTAGGCTTACTGTATATTAAAACAGAAATGAATACAGGAAATAGAAGTTTTTTCTACATTTCAGTTCTTGCCATCAGACCACAGTTGCCCAAACTGAGATATTCTTTTTTAAAAATGGTCTGCTTTAGGCAAAACTTATATTCTCAAGGATTCCTAAAGGGACGTTGTGCTGCTCTTCCAAACTTCAGATACACATTAAGATCCCATTTAGGAGCTGGGAAAGTAGGGAAAAAATCATTCTGGCCATTGTGGTATTCTCCAAGAAGTTTCAAATATTGGAAGCTTTTATGAAAATAAAACCCAGACCTTCCCTTCCAGATGGAGCTGGAATTTGTCACAAATCAGCAGATTATTTGCACTGTTCCACAATGCAGCAGGACAACTTTTCTGAAAAGGGAAATTTGGAAAATTTATTTTTAGAAGATTCTTTCCAAAATCTAAGCATAGCAGAACTTTCCACTGATAAGAAGTGGCTGAGAGAAAAGATTCGTAAGCTACCTTCTGTTCCATCTTCCTATAAAACCAAAACAAACGAGTAAATTTTTCAGAGAGGTAGTATGAATTAGTCAGCAGCTAAACATTAGCGTTTATAGCACTTTAAAGACTAATAACTTTATTATTTAATCAAGATAGGTCACAAACCATGTCTTTAGATGGAACTGATGAAGTTTCATCATGCTTACCTGAAACTGATGGACCACCTGGCCTTCTGCTGTTCTTCTGATGTTTTCCTTTTTCCTTTTTGGTGTTATCAGTACTTTCTTATATTTTTTAGATATGTGTGCTGATTGGAATTGCTCATGCCTTAGTTATCTATCGGGTTGTGGTGACAGTAATCTTTACTCAGTCCAATTCAAAATTCCTTCAAGAGAAAGCCACTACTGTGGCAGTCCTGACGGGTGCAGTGTTGCACTACTTGAGCATCATCATTATGAGCAAGGTACACACCTGCTATTTATTTTGCAGCTGTCTGTTTCGCAGGCACTCTGCACTTGTATAATTTATATTTCTATTGCAGGTGAACAAGTATATTGCACACATTCTCTGTGAACTAGGTAAGAAGCATCCAATGCTGTGTCCATTCATCCTTCTATTTGAAATATATATGTACTGAATGACTGTAGAGCAGTCTGTTCTCATTTGTGCTGTCCAGCTGTTTTTGGACTGTAAAATCTCAAGATAGCCAATCATGAAAGACGAAGCAAACTGTATCTCAATATAACTGGAAAATATGAATGAAGACTCACTACAGAGATGTTCCATGCCGCTTGAAAAATATTTTCTTGAAACTGGTCTCATGCGTGAGATCAGTTTCAGATGTTCCAAGGACTATAGCTGACTGCAGGTTTGTGCCTTTTTTTCCAGAGAGGCCAAGATCATTCAGCGAGCGAGAGAAAAGCTATACAATTAAAGTCTTCACCTTCCAGTTCTTCACCTATTTCTCTTCTCTGATCTACGTTGCTTTCTTCCTAGGGAGGTAAACAGTAAGTAGTAAACTTGGGAGAGTTAGGTATTGGGCAACTGTAGGTATTAGAGCTGAATCTCAAGATCTAAGTTTTATTGAAAACTTTGCCACACTTTCTATAAAATGATTTGTAAAATGGGAGTAATGATGATCTTTTCCCAAAGTTTGTTGTGGGGTCAAACATATAGGTTGGAGATCTCTTTCCTGTTAGAAACCATTTTCAGCTAGAATCCAACTTTCCTTCTTTTAGAAAAGATTGTTGAGAAGGTGATTGTGCGATAGCTTCAGTGCATCTTGGATGAAGTGGATTATCTTGATTCCTTTCAGTTGTGTTTCAGACCTGGGCATGGGACTGAAACAACATTGGTCATGCTTTTGGATGATCCCTGGTGGGAGCAAGATAGGGTAATACATCCACTCAGCAGCTTTCATTACCACTGACCATGGTATATTTTTGGACTGACTGTGGGAGTTGGGGATAAATGGCAATATATTGTGCTGTTTTTCTTCTTTTCTCTGTGGCCGGTTCTAGTCAGTGTGGTTTGGAACTAGAGATTCTACCCTCAGCCCCTAGTGTGTGGGATTCCATAGGGTTTGGTACTCTATTCACTCTGGTTTAATATACACATGAAGCCATTGGATGAATCATCTGCCTCCATGGGGCAGGATGCCATCAATATGCTGATGATACCCAGCTGTACATTTCTACCCCCAGAATTAAGCAATGTTTGATGTTTGGAGGCTGTGGGGTCTGGGATGGGAAACAATAGGCTTCAGCTTAGCCCTGGCAAGACTGGTTGGCTTTGAGTTTGGGGGCCTTCAGGATCTGGGAACTTACCATCTTCAGTGTAGGATGTGGTATCATTGTCCCAAACAGAACTGGTGCATAATCTGAAGATTGGATTTTGGATTCAGAGCTCCTGCTCAAGGAGCAGGTGGTAGTTGTGGCTAGGAGGACTTTTGTGCAACTTTGGGCTATACACTAGTTGCACCATTCCTAGATCAGCAGGCTCTACTCTGTCACTTGTGCTCTGGTCACCTCCCAGATGGATTATTTTAGTGAGCTGTACATAGCTGCCCTTGTAATCCAAGGTGCTGGTTATGGCCTGTAAAATCCCACATAGCATGATACATTTTTAATGTATCATTCTGTGTATAATGATTATCAAAGCTGTTATTAGGATTGGGAACAATTTATATTTTAATCTCACTTCCTTATTAGGATTAATGGCCATCCAGGATCTTATGTACGTGTGGCTGGCAAATGGAGACTGGAAGAAGTAAGCTACTTTAATAAGTCCCCTTTTCTACTCCTCTCTTGATCTCCTATTAAATTAATTTCTCATTCATATCTTAGCACAGTGGTGGTGAACCTATGGCATGGGTGCCAGAGGCGGCACTCAGAGCCCTCTCTGGGGGCACGCGTGCCATCACTCCTGTCCTAGGCCTTCAGCTGGGTTTTATAAAACCTTTTCACTTTAGGCCTCCACCACCATGTGCAAAAAAAAAAAAGGTTCAATCAATCAGTCAATTTCAATTTCTCGCAGGAAAAAAAAATCTTGCAAAGTTGGAATTGATTGATTGAACGTTTTAGTCCCACCCAGTCTGCCATTACCACCGCAGTCACGCCCAGCCAATGGGCCACACCCAGCCAGTGGGCCACACCCAGCCAATGGACCACGCCCACCCGGCACCTGATGATACATAAGTGGATTTTGGGTTGCAGTTTGGGCACTCGGTCTCTAAAAGGTTCACCATCACTGTCTTAGCATATTGGAATGGTTTAAATCTTGGTTCCAGATAGAGATTATTCTGTTGCTTAAATCTCACTATAACTTTTGACTTCCACTCTGAACTTTCTATAAAAGGTATCAGAAGGAACCATCCTAATACATGTGTTAATGACAGTAATGGGTAGGCACGGATGCAAGATGCATAAGACAAGCTCAGATCATACACTTAGAACTAATTGGGTCGATCATTCTCTCTCAATGTAATATTTGGTCAGATGATTTGGGAGAGGATAAAATGGAGAAAATAAGGACCTTGTGTGCTATTTGAGAGCTCTTGAGAGGGAAAGCTGGTCAAACATGTAAAAAAATATACAGACGTGCATAATTTTCTAGCTCTTTCCCCATATACCTTTTGCAGAGTGAGAGTACCAAAAAAAATGACATTGGAAGCACCCTTTACGTATAACACATTTCCTTTTCTTTTTCTAGTGTCATCCTAGTGGTTGCATTACAGACCTTTTCATTCAGATGTTTGTAATTATGACATTAAAGCAAACTTTCAACAACCTCATGGAGTACTTGCGTCCGTAAGTAGATCATTGCACAGTTACAGCTCAAGTGAAACTAGTGTGTGTGTGTGTTCATGCGCGCGTGCGCATGCATGCAATGACAATTTCAATTCTGGGAAAAGAAATGGTGAATTGTACTTCTTTGGCCTCAGGGCAAAAGAGGAGTTTTGTTCTTTAAAACCAATAAGATCCTTACACCCACCCCGGAGAGAAGAAAACCTTCTACACCACGTCGGGTATACGAATTTAGTAGATTTAGATCCTATCTTGTAGGACGCTACCTTAAAAAAAAGAAATTGGACCCAGTAACGGACACTCTATACGTCGGACGTAAAAATATAGTTTGTCGACCTCTTGGTACTGTACTTCCTCCGAGAGAACCTCATGGCGATGGTGGAATAACAACATTCTGCCCTTTTTTTTCTCTTTACTATTGTGAGTCTTCTCCTGTGCACACATATGGTAACTCTATAAGCACTTTGAAGTAGGAAGTGAGGGCAAGGGCTTCATTCACGTGCCTGGGCTTAAGGGATTATACATATGGTTGCAACAGTTTGCCACATTGTGGAATCTTATTTAAGAGCATCTTGATCTGGTAAACTGCAGGAATCATATCACAAATATTTCTTGAACTAGTATCAGGCAGCTTCTGCACCCAAAAAACCAAACAAAACCACAACAACAACAAAAGCTGTCAGCAGCCGGAGGGCAGCACAGAGACATAATGATGATGTACGGAGTGGCAGCGTTTTGTGGGATTATAATTACTATGGCAGAGTAGACACAGTTTTTGTTTGCTTTGCAGTGTAAAGGTACATTAAGCCTCTCTGAAACTTAACCCATTTGATTTCTTTATTCTTCCAGTGAAGTTTGATTGGAAATATGTTGTCAAATTTAGCTGACAACTGAAATTTCTCTGGGACTTTGAAATCCACAAGTGGTTTGGGATCTGGCAATTGCCCACCTCATCATGTATAGAGAAGCAATTTTTTAGAAATTGCCTCACTTCTTAAATGGAACATAGCTAATTGTTTTCCAAGAGTTCCTACATTATACAGGTGAGCCTGTTATGGGTCCCATCTACAAAAGAGTTTCATCTGATGGGACCCAGGAGGAGAACCTTTTGTGCTGTGGCACCCACCCCCTGGAACATCATCCTTCCTGAGGTTAGGTTGGCTCAATCTAAGAGTGCCATCAGGATCTTGTGCAAGATAGTTTTATTGTATATGAGCTGTTGGCTGGCCTTTTCCCGCACTTTTTTTTTTTAAAATGAAGTCCTTGTTGCTCTCGGAGCTTGCTTGTTTTCTTGCAGACATTTCATTACCTAACTAAGTTACATCACACTGAAGAACCAAGTTCAGAGTGCACCAAGGACCCCAATCCTAAGCTATAAACATTCTCTTCTATTGATACTTTTTAATGCTTACAGTTAATTGTTTTAAATTTTATTTATATGCGTTTGGTTTTGCTATTTAATGTGTGAGCCATTCAGAGTCAGGTGACATGGGTGGCTATGTAAATTTAAAGAAATACTAAGGGAACAGAAGTGTTACCTCCAGTGTGAATCAAGCCTATGAATAACTGTTTTCTTTGCAGAAACATTCAAATGACTATTTGGAGAGAGATCTGTGAAGTGTTCAAAGTGCAGATATCCTAGCTTTTATGAAAAAATATATATTTATCAAAAATTATAAAAAAAAAGAAAAGAAAGGCAACTGGTTAGCTGAGAATCTGGGAAAATGGGAGTTGTGGGTTCCACATTTGGGGAAATCACCAAGTTGCAGGATGGGTTGATTATGTCTATTGTTGGCATCTTTAAGAGTGGATATATATCAGCACCTTAAGAGTCGACAGATGTCTTCTTTTGAATCTTACTTTCCTTAATGTTACATG
>NW_015387281.1:545513-550613 GCF_001527695.2 Protobothrops mucrosquamatus | reverse complement strand
AAAAAAAGAAAAGAAAGGCAACTGGTTAGCTGAGAATCTGGGAAAATGGGAGTTGTGGGTTCCACATTTGGGGAAATCACCAAGTTGCAGGATGGGTTGATTATGTCTATTGTTGGCATCTTTAAGAGTGGATATATATCAGCACCTTAAGAGTCGACAGATGTCTTCTTTTGAATCTTACTTTCCTTAATGTTACATGTTTGCCCCTTCAGCTGCCTGACCTACAAGTGCCATCTGCTGTGCAGAAAGCCCCAAAGAATTAATGTGGAGGAGACATCCCAGGACTTGTGCAAGGAGGAATGGCTGTGGAACTATCAGCTCAATGAAGTCAATGTCTTCACCTTGTTTGATGAATACATGGAGATGAGTAAGTGAAGTTCAGTGGAAAAGCTCACAGAACATTGTAAGAGTCAGCAACCTGCCATGGGGGCCAAACTAAGGTTAGAATGCTGGCTGTTTTGCCAGTCAAAGCTACACGATAGTTTTGAGAAACATGAGAATGAAATACTATAGCTGTATTGTTGCATTGATTGCTTTCAGTTTTTCTTATCACCAGTGCTTTGAAAAAAATATTCTTGATCGCTGTGATAATGTTAACATCTTGAATCCAACTTGTAGGTGCCCAGTACCATTAAAGTATTGGATTGTCGCTCATAAAGCTCAAACATTCTGAACTAGAGCTCCCATAATGATTTTTAATGTCAGATGTTTTTCTCGGAAAAGGAATAGACATCAATGTGCTCTATCACCCGCAAGCTCTTGGACTAGAATATACAGTACATATCCTTTTTGGTCCAACAAACTTAGTATTCAAAAGCTCATGTTCTTTCATTTCCTGCCTCTTTTCAGCCTCTTCTTTATATATCCTTAGTGATCCAGTACAGCTTCACCACTATTTTCGTGGCTGCTTTCCCCCTTGCACCATTTCTGGCCTTTGTCAACAACCTTTTTGAGATTCGGTTGGATGCTATCAAAATGCTGAAACTTCAGAAGCGAATGGTGCCCAAGAAAGCTAACACCATTGGTAAGATGCAGATCAAAGAGGGTTATTTTTTCAGCCCATTTGGTAGGCCTGTTTGATGCGTCAAAATAGCAATTTTACTGTGATAAGGCATTCTTTCGATACAGCTGCTTTTAAACAAGGAGATAGAATTTGGGGATTGAGTCAAATGCTTTGATGGCCTTTGAGGTCCAGAGCAATACATCAACTCAACAACTAAAACCATTAAAGTACAGCCTTCTAAATCAAGATCTAGCTGGGTTTGGCCCAGGGTGGATTTGATTTAAATCAAGTCAATTTAAATCATGATTTAAATCACTAGTAAAAAGGCTTGATTTGAATCAATTCAATTTAAAACATAATTTTTAAAGAGCAACTGTTATCTCTATCCTGCAGCAGCTCCTCTGACTCACTGTTGACTCACCGACAGTCCCATTAACTACCTTTTGATAGATTTTTACTCCAGAAGCATTTTATTAAAATAAATTTGATAAAAATAAAAAAATTCCGATTTAAATTAAAAAAAATCCAATTTTTAATTATTATTTTTTTAAATCATCAATTATTATCCACCCTGGTTTGGCCACAGCAAGAAGATCCAGATAGATGCTATTTGAAGAATGAAAATGAGGAATGATATATTCCCAGTTTTCTCTCTAAATCAGTGTTTCTCAACCTTTTCAACTTCAATTCCCAGAATTCTCCAGCTAGCATGTTAAAGTTGCCAAGGTTGAGAAACTGCTCTAAATAACACAGAGGTCACCACATTGTTCCATATTGGTTTTTCTCTCAGAGTGAGAAAATCCTTGATACTCCAATTAATTAATTGCACCCTATAGTTCATTTATATTTTCCACTAATAATGCTCTATTCAAAGCAATTTGCAGGAAAAGGACTATTCTTTCCTATGAGGGGCAGGGGTGAGGATTCATTACAGTTAGTGCAAATTCTCTTTCTTCCACATATTGACTAAGACTTTTTTGTTTTTCATTCCCTTTATAGGTATCTGGTACTATATCCTAGAAACAATTGGTATACTTTCTGTCATTGGCAACGGTCTAGTTATTGCCATCACCTCAGATTTCATCCCCATGCTGGTGTACCAATATACATTCAGTCCATGCAAGCAGAAGAACAATACTGGCATTGAGTTAGTATTATCTGAAATTCTAACATGGCTGTTAAATATAATATATAGTTTATTGGTTCTTTATTTAAATAGATATATTTTTCATAGTTTTCCTCTAAGCTTAAGGCTAGTAGGATAAAAGATATGGATAATCTTTATTGTTATCATCATATGAATATAACTGAGTTTCATAAACATTGTATGTTTGTAAGGATTACTGACCTACTATTTGTAGCGGACCCTGTTGCTTCTCTTCCCTGTTAACATGACATGTTTATCTATGGTAAATAATTGTAAATAACTCAATTCAATGGCTTGATTCACATGATATCTTGAACCACATAGACTGGGTTCCCACTACTAAGCAATCTAAAATGTAGTTGAATAACTGAGAGTGTCATGTGCATGTGGCCTCTTGGTGTTAGACTTCTATCAAGTGTATCATCAGGTCTGATTATGGAGAGGAGTAAAACGGTAGATAGATTAAAACGAAGAAAACAATTAGAATTAGCCAAATAGAGCAATGCTTGAAAACCACAGAAAAGGAAATTAATGTTTTCTAGACTGGCCACATTTTGTGAAATATGTATGACAGAATATCTTTGACTCTTCCCCACAAAAAATAAATCCATTATTAATGGCCTTCATTTAATCGTATTACATGCATGTCCTCAAAAGTATGGCACAGAGGAAAAATATCTCCCATGTTTGACCACCAAAGAACCCTGTGACTTTTAAGTGCTTTCTAATTTAATCCAGATGCGTACAGATGAAATATTTTCTTCCATGTTTCATGTAATAATGAAATTACAATAGTAGGGCAGATTATTGTATTAGGCAAGTAACTTTAATTTGCAATTGGAAATTTGAAACATGGCATATTTATCAATGTTGCTAATAGGAACTTCAAAAGAATTAAGATAATGAGTAAATATATAGTGTGATGAATAGGACTGGACATGGAAATGGAGCCGCCTTTCAAGATCATTTCAAATCTTATTCCATGGCAGTGGGTCCAGCAAAGAGGTCTTACTTTTCGCCCTGTGTTCTGCACAGAACAGAGTGGTGAAATTGATAATGCACAGAATCTCCTCTTTAATGATGCAGAGTGAGGTGGAGCTATAAGAGAAGTTCAATGGGGGCACTTTTTATCATTCTTAGCAGTCAGAGTTGCCTCAATTTGGACTCCAGTATTAGGGCAGGTAGTAGTAGGTTGTCTTGGCTGCTACTTATCAGGTTCATATGGATTATTTCCAGCTTGGACTTTACGATATGTATGAGGAGAGATGAGAACCACCACTTATTTGGTCAAGCTTTGCCTTTCCTGGTTGTCAAATCTGTCTGTCTGTCTGTCTGTCTGGCTGGCTGGCTGGCTGGCTATCTCTATCTGTCTGTCTGTCTGTCTGTCTGTCTGTCTGTCTGTCTGTCTGTCTGTCTGTCTGTCTGTCTGTCTATCTATCTATCTATCTATCTATCTATCTATCTATCTATCTATCTATCTATCTATCTATCTATCTATCTCCTTGAACCCTGGATTAGTTCCTGCACACTTTTAAAGGAGGACCTTTACTGACAAAGTCGTTTCTTGACCCAGAAGTCCTTTCTAATTATAGCCCAGTATCAAATATTCCATTCTGGAATCTGAAAAATTATTGAGAAAGTGGACTGATTTTCTGGATTAATTTCAGTCAGGGTTTCATCTGGGATATGGTATTGAGGCTGCTTTGGTCAGCTTGGTATATAACTTAGATAGATCATCTACTTCTCCTGGAATTCTCAGCAACTTTTGATAGTCAACCATGGTATGCTTCTGGGCCTTTTGGCAGAGTTGGGTCATGGAGCTATTGTTTTGCAATGGATCAAGTCCTTCCTCTTAAGACATGCCCAGAAGCTGGTACTGCAAGAGTTATTGAACAGCTATGTCACTGACTTATGGTCTCCTCCAGAGTTCTGTGTTGTCTTCTGTTTTATGTAATATTAACATTAAACTGAAGGAGGCCATTAGACTTTGGAAGTGAGATACCATCAGTACACCAGTAACACCAAGCTTTATTGCTCCTTCCCTTCTAATAGCTGTATGTAAGCATTTGTTATTTAAATGATAGGGTTTGATTTTAATTGCATTAAACATATTTTGTGGGTACCCAAATTTTTGATTGTCGTTAAGTTACCTTGAATATTAGAATGAACCAAAAGGGGATAGAAATGATTAAATAAAAATCTCTTATGGTCCAAAATTAAGTGTGTTACAACCTGCAGAACTGACATATTGCACACTGATTGTTGCTTTGTTGTGCTTTCACAGCTGTTTGACAGGTTATGTCAACCACAGCCTTTCAGTTTTCAACCTCCAGCACTTTGAGAATACTGTGAATCTGACGGATCCATTGGGGAATGAGATAACCCACTGCAGGTATTAGCTAATCCCTGTCAATGTTCCTGTGCCTCATATTCAAAACAGAAAGTACACAGCAGGCCAGACAATCTTTTTGGATGTAGCCCTCCTCCTTTTCTATAATTTATATTCAGCACTCCAGTGACAGGACTGATTTTTACTAAAACTGATTTTACATATATACAAGTACTAGGATTTATTATATGCTACTTCTGTTTTACCCGTCTATGCTCAGAGCTCTTTAGAAGTTAAACAATAAATTACATTAAAATAAACAATATTAGAACAAACTTTACATTGGCATTCTAAGAGCCTTTGCCTATTGAAGCAAAAATAGCAATTTTAAAGCAGAGGAAAAAGTATGTGAAGTGGGAAAAATAAATAAATTGTGAAGTTTACCTGTTTCTATTCATTTTATCCAGGTACCCAGACTACCGAAACAGTGATGACTACAATCATTCTATTGAGTTTTGGCACATTTTTGCTGCACGTGTTGCCTTTCTATTTGTATTTGAAGTAAGTGTTTGAGTTGCAAAAATATGGACACAGTCATGTGCAGACAAGTAGGTCTATAGA
>NW_015387281.1:533021-544543 GCF_001527695.2 Protobothrops mucrosquamatus | reverse complement strand
CCAATACAGCCTGCCTTAATGGTCTATGGTTTTACTGGATGCTTGATTACTTCAGTAGGATGTATCACTCTGAAAGCATTTGCCTCCTTCAGCGAAGTGTGATTGAAATCCAGATCAATTCAGTTGCTCCATCATAAACTGATTATTAGTTGAAATCTACCTACAAACACCTGCCTTTTAACAGTTCCATAGCAGGAGAAGATTATCCTCAGGAACTAGGACTTTATGTTGCAGCAGATAAATCAGGATGGAATTTAGCCGCTTGACCAGAGAAATTGACCAGTGAAAATATCCTGTTTTAAAGAAGCTGCTGTCAGAACGTTTGCAATGCCCCCCCAAAACTCCAAATCTGTTTGCAGATAGGAATCCCTTGTTATCTGCCAGATATTCGAGAGGCCAGATCTATTTAGGATTAGAGATGAAAATATGTTTTGTTCTAGGATATGAGCATCATTAGAATGAGTTATCAATAGAAAATATTTTATCTCATACCTTGAATGCATTTCCAAGATTCAGAAGGCACCACCCAGTGGTGGGATTCAGCCAGTTTGCACCAGTTTGGCAGAGCCGGTAGCTAATTTTTTGTTGCCCAGGCGCAGAATGGATTTCCAGAAGCGGCATCCACACAGAGAACCAGTTGTTCATATATTTGAATCCCACCACTGGCACCACCTTATCTTAGTTGGATTTATATTTTGTGCTAATCCATAATGTGTGGTTTAGTTTGGCTTGATGTATGATTTCTAAAGTTTGGGTGTAGGCTTCATGTACAAATTAAACCACTATGACTTATTTGATAAACTATAAACTAACCGTTAAATCGGAGTTGGCCCAAAGAGGGTTCCTGACCATTGCATCTGGATGATCTATGATGATTTCCATATGATGGTTGATTTATAATGCTATTATCATTCTGAACTCATACACAGTAGTAATGAAATTAATCCATGTTCCAGGTAGTTTAGAAGAGCAGTTTACTTGATTACGATTAAATATTGTCTAGAAGATAAAGCAGCTGTCTGCCTGAAGGAATAATATGATAATTCTCAGATCATTTTCCAGCATGTGGCTCTTTGCGTTAAACTAATTGCGGCATGGTTTGTGCCTGACGATCCCAGAAGTGTTAAAAATGCCCATCTGAAAGAAAAACGCGAGAAACTAACGGAAAAGCTCAGGTAAGGGTTTATCAACTACAAAACTCTCAAGAGATACAGCCTTGAATACCAAGATTGCCAGTTGACAATTGGGGACATTCACCTTTTCCAAATGTATCCGTCTTCTTTGCTTTGCCATTGAAACATATTAATTAGCTAAATATTTGTAACAGTAGCAAATATTTGATTGTAAAAAAGTTTATTCCTTGAGCACCTTTTCAGAAATAAAGGGGCCAAGACTAGGATTAGTACAGTAAAAAAAAAAAAACTTGTTTGCTTCGGCTCTTGGAGTTCTTGTGTGCCCTGAGTTGATGCTGTACAGCAGGGGTGTCAAATTGCTGGCCCGCGGGCCGGATGCATCATAGTGAAACTGCACCCACCCCAGCTCCGGCAATGGCAAAAAAACTCACAATACGTCACAACATGTCACGTGACGTTGCGAGTTTGACACCCCTGCTGTACAGTATATTAACTGTTGACTCTGTTTAGCGCAGGGGTAGGCATCCTTGGCTCTTTTATGACTCGTGGACTTCAACTCCCAGAATTCCTGAGCCAGCCATGCTGGGAGTAGAAGTCCACGAGTCATAAAAGAGCCAAGGATGCCTACCCCTGGTTTAGCATTCTGCCCTTTTTGAACAGTACAGACAGAACCATGGAATGTGAGGCCTCTTCTTTACGGTTGTGGCTTGCTTGTCTCCCTGTACATTGGCAAGATAAAAGAACCAAGCAGGCAATTGCCTTGATTACTCCAAGTACAGGTAGTCCTCGACTTAACGAGCATTCGCTTAGTGATTGTTCAGAATTACAGCAGATCTGGAACGGGTGCTTTATGGTCTGTAAAAGCACTTCTGTCCATCGTAAAATGTCATGCCACCCCTGCTCGGTCACGTGACATTTCAGGTGCTTGGCAACTGGCTTGCCTTTGCAACCGATTGCAGTGTCCTTTGGTCCCATGACTGTGCTTTGTGGCTCTCTTTTGCTGGTTTCCAGAATTTTTTACTGAAAAAAAAAAAAAAAGCCCATTCGGAAGAATAGGTTTGCACTTAAAATCATGGCACTCACTTAATAGCTGTGGGGATTCATTTAACAACTGCTGCAAAAATGTTGTACGATCAGGTCTGCTCACATGAGTGCCTCACCTTACAACTGCAGTGACTTACAACTGGAAATGCAGTCCCAATTGTGTTCATAAGTCGAGGATTACCTAGAAGCCTATGAGGGCCCAGTCCTGTCTCGATGTTCAAATACAGTCAAACCCAGATTGGAATCTATTTTCATTCTTACTCTGGGATGAATTTGTGATCATTACCTTTGTTCAATTTCTGTTGGAGCTTTTTCATATGGTTGAAAGCCTCCTGGGTGCAATCCTGGAAATGCAATATAAAGTTCAATCATTTGAACCCTGAAAATCTCACTTTAAATAACTGCCTCGCTATTTATTCTGTGAATCACGTCAGTTGCATCCGTGTACATTTATGGATGTGTTTGTTTCATTTTAAAGACTGACTGGGACTAGGGCACTAACAAGTCATGCTATTCATGGATACTTTTGAGCTTACATAACGTGAAAAATGACCAACTACTTATAGGATTAAAATCACTTGCTTTTTAGATCAGGAGATAACATATTTTTTTTCTGAGCTGAGAGCTCTACATGACTATTGAATAGAGTCTACAACCCAAAAACTAACGGGCAGGGCAGGGCAAAAATTAATCATGATCTTGTTTAGACTTAATTAGAATGCAAATCAGTGAAGATGATTACATCCCGATTATTATTAAATAATTCCACTATTCTTACATTTTAAATATGTTTCTGATGGATTTGGAAGGGTTCCGAGAGAAGGGCTGTTTTGATTATTGTCTGTTCTGTTTTGCAAAATTGAACGGAGCGTTGAGTGGAACCAAAGACATACCAGTTTTAATAATAGAGATGAGAAAGCAGTTGTTGTTTTTTAAATAAATGCTCGTATCTATTCATTGTTATTCTGGAAGCCACACTGATTCACAAAATAGAATGGTTGGTTGTTATTGTAAAAGCTATCGTAGTCATGTAAGAGTCGTTCGGAGGGTAGAGTCTTTACGGTAGTTATTGACGTCGAGACAGAGAAACAGTATCGATTAATAATTAAACTGGTCGTCTAACGACCGTCCTCTTAGGTTCACTGTCATCAATGAAAAACAGGAGCGGTGAATAAAAAAAAATAAAACAGAAAGGGAGGGCTTGCTTAAAAGCAGAAAGCCAGGAGGAGGAGATTGGATGTTGTGCGTGTATGTTGTATACTCCACAATAAATACTCTAGAAAGAATAGCAAAAGCTGAATACAAAAGAATGAATAAGGGATAGTTACTAGAGGTACAAGTAGCTGTAGACTACATACAGGTGGCATCAAAACCCGGATGTCTATGAAGATCAGCTAAATGATTAGCTAAATTGCTCAGGAGATCTGTTTGCCGCCAACCTTTCCCTGCCTTGTTAACATTTCCTCTTATCTCATTTCCATCCAGAGTTCACCTTCCCCCCTCCCCTTCCCTGTTCCCTCATTCCCATCTTGTGTTTTTTTCTCTCTTTTGCTGTTTGTGCTAGGGGTGGGGATTGTATATGTACAAACATGAATTTGTTTATGTAAAAAGTGATTGGTATATACCAGGGGTAGGCAACCTTGGCTCTTTTATGACTCGTGGACTTCAACTCCCAGAATTCCTGAGCCAGCATGCTGGCTCAAGAATTCTGGGAGTTGAAGTCCACGAGTCATAAAAGAGCCAAGGTTGCCTACCCCTGGTATATACAGATGGGAATTAATGAATTATATAACTGGAATACATTATTTCACATTACAATTAATTTTAATTACTAGTTCTATATTTAGTTCATATCATAACCTGGATGGAGGTAGGATGGGCTGCAGCTTTTAACAGATCTCTCTTTCTCTCTCTCTCCATCCCCCTCTTTCTCTCTCTCTATAGTCCTCGATTTATGACAGTTGAGCCCAAAATTTCTGCTGCTAAGTGAGGCAGTTAAGTGAGTTTTGTCCCATTTTATGACCTCTTTTGCCACAGTTGTTAAGTGAAACACTGCAGTTGTTAATTTAATAACATAGTTATTAAATGAATCTGGCTTCCCCACTGACTTTGCTTGTCAGAAGGTCTCCAAAGACACTGGGACATGTGAGCATGTGGATTCTGCAATGGTCGTAAGTGTGAAAAGCAGTCACAAGTCACTTTTTTCAGTGCCATTGTAACTTTGTCACTAAATGAACTGTCGTAAGTTGAGGACTACCCATACTACTAAAACTCCTGTTTGTGTGTAACTTTTAACAGGTTGAAGTGGTACATTGTAGGATGACAATTTTTGAATAAAGTACCTCAAATGGGCTAACTTGAGGATGTGTCCAAAATCCAGGGCCTATGAGTCCCCCTTTAGAGTCTGAATTGTTTTATTGAATTATATATAATTCAAAGGCTGCTGAATTCAACTGAAGTTATAAAAACTATTTCTCTGTTTTTCAGAAAAATGGATGATTCCACAGACATATAGTAAAATATGGTGGATATATCACAGGAATAGAAACAAGTGCTGAGTGAAATGGTGCTATATGCTTTGAAGATGCCAGCAGAAATCTGCAGCCATGCCTGATCTATCACTTGCACTGTTCTTGGACTTTATACTTCGTCACCAAAATAGCTTTGTATGGTACAACTCAATAGGACGTCTGGCAACTGCTTTGAAATTTCAGTGTTTGGGGGGAAAATTAGACCAAGTGAAGGAAACAATTACCAGATGACATGTCATAGTCAATGTAATGCAGCACTGCAGAAGGCCAGAAGCATTTTTAAATGTTCCATATTCTTCTGTAAGAAGTTGCAGTCAGAAAATCTGTCAAGGTTCCGACAGACAGAGACAAATAAAGCAGAACTCCGAAGCTTGCAATTCCTCAAAGAACATGTTTATTGATACAAAGTATCGGCACTTCAAAAGTGAAACCAAGTCTGAAGAGATGCATAACAATTCCCCAATACAAAGTTAAGAAATCCCACCCCTAAGGCTATGCAAGCAACTACGGTTCCCCATACAGCTTGTTGGCAGGCTTTTCATGAGATGCCTAGCCCGCAGTCTGAGGAGCAGCCGATGACCTTGGTTCCCATGAGAGAAAGTCCTAAAGAGAAAGTCTGTTTTGTCTAGTGCAACACCTGGCAACCCCCCTCCCTCCGTGCTATGTGTCAGCTAGAAATGAGAAGGAAAAAATGGCTGCAGCCATGCTCATTCTAAAGTTGACAAAATCATTTGTGACCTTTTTGTCTCGCTAACATCTACTCAGACATGTTATTTACTTTGTTAACTCAGAGTGATAATCCAGTACTATCGGAAATCCCTGAACAGTCTCTCACTTCCTGTAGAATATCAGAACCAATTATTTACTGATAATTAATTAGGGTAAACATATTCTGCTTGCCTAACAGAGTCCTTAGCCAAATACCCCAATTTGTAGCAGAGACAATATTCCCTTTACAAATAATCTGAAACTGTTCTTTATATTTAGGAAGAGCTAATAGAGAAACACTTCAAAATGTCTCTTGTCTTTACTGTACTTATCATTTCTAGATTATTTTCCCAACCTTTGCATGTCATTTTGATATACCAGGCTTCTTGTATATACCAGGTATATAACAGGCTTCTTGTATGTCAGTTTTTAAGAGTAATCCAATTTGTTACTAAAAACGGGCAGCTTTATTAAGATCTAATGCATATATTGTAAAGTCTAAATTATACATGGTTCCTGATCCCACATTCCAATAAGTTGTTCTGGATATGCTCTTATTTGATTTCTTTTGTGTGTGTGTGTTTTTTTTTATTTACCTATACTTTTTCATTTACAATTTGGATTATTAAGAGATTCTTCATGCAAGTGATTCTGGAACCTAATATATAAGAACATTTTGCCTAATCCAGAAATCATGTATATTGCTACAAAAATGAATTAATTCAATCATCTTAGAGAATCCTGTTTATCCCAGAAAGATAAGTTTACATAAATGCTGGGTCCAGTAAAGATGAGAACTATGGTAAAATTAATACATATAAAAAAGAGGATTTATTTGGAATGTAGCTTGTTGGAATCTGGGTGATGTGTGAGATGAACTTAAGTTGCTGCATTGATTTTTATTTTTATACCATTACGTTTTCCTTCCAATCAAGTGTCTAATAATGCTGAAAACCAAAGAGCAGCTGAAATTATCATTGCTATTTATCTTATGGATTTAAATTTGAATTTAGTATCCATTCCATTTGTAGCTTACAGATGAATAAAACAAATCAACATTGAAATCAATATGTTAGTAATACTGTTATAATCCTTTAACTTAGATTCCCTCATGGTTCCCTATTTGTGAATTTTAGTTATTTACATTAAAATACTTGTATTACAAACAGACTGTAAACTGTTTAGGTGCAGATTTTTCTTTTCTTTAGAGCCAAATTCTCACTTCTTGTAAGGAATTTAACTATTGATTTCAATGATCACAATTATATTCTCTGGCTCCTGAAGTCACATTTATAATTGGAACTTTAGATTCAAAAGAGCATACAAAGACTAAATAACAGCTAGATACTTAACTTGTGTGAATTTACAAAGGGTGCCAAGCATCTTATTCCAAAGTTTAATATTTTGACAAATTCTAAATTTGATGGCAAATTAAACTTGGGCTTCAATTCTGAAAACATTTTGTTCAAGGATGGTTTTTTGTTTTGAAAAGTTAAGAATCTTAAAGATAATATGAAAAACTTGACTCAGTTATTTGACCAAGAATTTTTAATGCAGTTTAAAATTCCTATTTTTTTATCTTGTGTGCTTTGCAACTTGTTTAAAATAAGATTTTTTTTACAAAGAATACATTATTAAATGTATATATAATTTGGATTAAAATATTTTATATAATAAAAATTTAAGAAATAAAAATGAAAGTTTTGAAGTTTTATTTTAGTCGGATAGATTTAGCAAGTAACCCTGAAATGATCCCATTCACAATTCCATGGCCCATAACTACCTGTGTGGAATTTGCTTTGAGATCAAATGTAGCAATGTTTCTCTCCAAAATTCTGAAAAAAGGCTTATTTATTCTTAAAATTAAGTAATAACTAAACTGGTTAATATCTTCTGGATCTCATCACTTTTTTTTACATATATTGTTTGTTTTTTGAGTGCTTAGAACTGTATAGTACCTCAAGCAGTAAAAGAGGTAGGCTATTAAAACTGTAAAATAAAAAGTTATAAACAGAGTAATTCATCAATCTGCTGTTGTGACTAAAGAAATGTAGGATATAAAAAAGTCAAATCTTCCAAGGGGCAAGATGCTCCACCTTGAAAATGGGTTAATAATTACAAGACAATATGTCAAAATGTGTTCTCTTCTAATCTACTCTAGTAGACCTCAATGCTCTGGCTTTCACACCACTTACCTTCCTTCTTAATGTAAGCTTTTATATTGAGAGGGTGACAGCCGGCAGTAGTAGTATTATATTCAGAGTTTGAAATGCAGTCTGTATTGAATGAATGGAGCGGAGGTTCATAATATCCAGAGTTTGAAATGCAGTCTGTATTGAATGAATGGAGCGGAGGTTCATTCTAATCACGTCTACTTTAGTATGGCAACTTCTATTAAAGGGTCCCTCTAATACAGAGAGAATTTTTATTAGAGCACATTTAGCAGAAGAAACATCCTGGCACCTGCAACTGAATTGCCATGCAAGAACAGTCGCTACTTTGTAGTTCCTCATGTTTTATGTGTGCTGGCAATGTACCCAATAAGAAGTGGTTTATTTTGAAGGACTTTTTTTTAGTATTGCAGTAAATCTTTCTTGTATGCAGGATTAGTTTGACGAGTCATTAGTGTAAATTACATTAATTTATGTTTGGGACTGCAGAAGCAGAAAAACAAAATTATAGACATCACTAATACTGATTCTGAAGCTTGACTAACGTGTACTATTCCTCTTATTTTAATACTTCCAGCACATTCAGATAAGATAAGATCAGATAACCTTTATTGTCATTTTTATACTGTGAGCACAATGGCACACATCAAAAATGAAATTTAGTTGCCCGCTCTCAAAGTGAAATACATACATGACACACACCTAAACATACTATGAACAACATATGTATAGACCCATATACGTAGCAAATAAATATTAAATATTGTCCATCTTGAATACAGTATATAACGGAAGGAGGAAGCTTGAGAGTTCACAAGGTTAATGCTGTATGGAATGAAACTCTGGCTGAATCTGGATGTTCTGCTTCGGATACCACGAAGGCTCCTCCCAGAAGGTAACAAGGAAAATTATGAACCCTGCCCTGTGCTATGTCCTGGATGGGAGGGAGGGAGGGAACTGCCAATGATCTTTTCGGCCATTCTTACCACTCTCTGTACTGCCTTCCTGTCTGAAGCAGTGATGCCTCCAACCAGACTGTGATGCTGTATGACAGAATGCTCTCGATTGTCCCCCTGTAGAAAGTGGTCAGGACAGGGGAAGGAAGATGTGCTTTTCTCATGCGACGTAGAAAATGCAGGCGCTGCTGTGCCCACTTCACCAGTTTCTCACTGTTGAGCGACCAAGTCAGCCTACTCATTAGCTGCACACCCAGGAATTTGATGCTGGTAACCCTCTCCACAGGTGAATCATTTATGCACAGAGAAGTGTGGCTGTGCCTGCCTTTTCTGAAATCAACAATGATCTCTTTGGTTTTTCCGGTATTTAAAACTAGGCTGTTTTCCTTACACCAGTTCACCAACCCTTCAACCTCCTTGCGGCAAGCTTCCACCTTGTCATCCTGAATAAGGCCCACTACTTTTCTATCATCTGCAAACTTCACAATATGGTTGGTGGCAAACCTAGCACAATAGTCATGGGTCAACAGGGTGAACAGCAGCAGACTTAAGACACAGCCCTGAGGAGAACCTGTGCTCAAGAAAATGGTATTAGAGGTATTTGTTCCAACTCGCACATATTGGGGCCTGTTGGCAAGAAAATCAAGAATCCAGTTGCACAAAGGAGTGCTTAAGCCTAAAAGGCCCAGTTTGTCTACTAGATGCTGGGGAATGATTGTGTTAAACGCCGAACTGAAGTCGACAAACAGCAAACGCACATGAATTTCCCCTTCATTTTCAATGTGAGCCTATCTATTTTTGCACAGTCCAAAATTTTCTTAATTATGTCTTCTTCAAATGGTATTTCTTCATTTTTCCAGTATTGAGCAAATATAATTTTCACTGCTGTTAATATATGTAATATTAAGTATACACATTTCTTATCATAATTTTCTGAAATTATGCCTAAAAGAAATAATTCCGCTTTATAGTCTACATGTGCTCCTATCATCTTTTCTAGCCGCCTATGTATTTTTGACCAATAGTTCTTTGCTTTAGGGCATGTCCACCAAAGATGATAACATGTGCCTGGATTTTGTCTGCATTTCCAACAATTACTAGACACATTTTTAAACATTTTTGCTAATCTTGCAGGTGGTAAGTGCCATCCATTTATATAAATTTTCTTTATAAGTAGCTGCCCTCATTGTTTTATAGTTTCTTTCCCATAGGTTTTGCCATTTTTCTAGCTCTACATTGTGCCCAAAGTTTTTTGCCCAAGTTATCATTGTTTCTTTAACTTGTTCATGTTCCATCTTTAAAATTAATAGAAAGCTGTACAGTTTCTTAATCAATTTGTCATCTGATGACAATAGTATTTGGTCTAACGTTGTCTGGTCTTTGTAAAATCCATATATTTTTGCATCTTTCTCATACCTCATTTGCATTTGCTGGTGTGGCCACCATGATACTCAATGCCTTGTTCTTCCAATTCTTGTTTAGTTTGTAGTTTCCCATCAGTATTCAAAATATCTTTATAAGTCATAAGTTTCTCATAATTGGTTAAGTTTGGGTGTACAAATGCCTCCATTGTCAAAATTCATCCTGGTATTTTCATATAAGTTCTTGATTTTACCTTTTCCCATGTCAAAAGCAGTGCATTTCTTACATAGTAGTTTTGAAGTATTTGTGAATTTTGTTCTTCCCATACCATAGGAAAGCATACCATCCAAGTTGTAGTTCATGCCCTTCTAGGTATAATAGTCTTTTATTTCTAAGAGTTATCCATTCTTTTAACCATATTAGTGTGGCTGCTTGATAGTACAAGACCCAGTCTGGTAGGCCAAAGCCTCCATTTTCTTTTGCTTCTTGTAACATTTTCAGTTGATTTTTTCCCTTGCCAGATAAATTTCAATATCAATGTATTTAATTCATCGAATTTTTTTTGGTCAATTTTTATCAGTATTGTTTGAAATAAAAAGAGTAGTTTTGGTAAAATGTTCATTTTCACCGTTGCTATTGGCAGTCTCCCAGTTTTAATATATTGGAAAATAAGAATAGGTAAGATGCTGAGTATATTTTTAAACAAACTGGGCATCCAGGTAAAAAAGATGCCAATCCCATGCCCACTTCTAACTTTTCTTCCCTCCCAAGCAAGACCTCCTTCTTTGGAGATTCTCATAGATTCAATTTGTTCCCCAAAGCAAGGCCATCCAAATATTCCCCCTTGGCCAAAATTGGTAACTTTGTTCTCTGATGGTACTTCTAGCATGTCAAGTTGTAACAACAACAACAACAACAACAACAACAACAACAACACTATTATAGAAAAGAAAAAAGTCTGGTTCATTAATATTGCAATACCGTATGATGTATGAATTGAAGAGAAATAGCTAGAAAATAATATCATGATTTACAAAATTGAACTTAAGCGACTATAGAGGAAGAAATCAATGGTTGCACCCAATAGCAATACCCAAAGGGCTGCCTAGATACATGGAAATTTTGAACTTATTAGACCTGAATAGTCTGACTTGGCAAAAAACCACCCTACTCGGAATTACCCATATACTCAGATGCTACCTTAATAGCTCTTAGGTCCCTGGTTAGGACTTGAACTGTTAAGTTTTTACTAGTCGCAGACTGAATCAAATTGAAGATTAAATCTTTAATAATGGTAATGACAATAATGATGATGATGATTACGGTGATGATGATGATGATGATGATGATGATGATAATAATAATAATAATAATATTAATAATAATAATAATAATTTATTTATTTATTTATTTATTTATTATTTATTTATTTAATTTAATTTATATGCCGCCCTTCTCCCGGCGGGACTCAGGGCGGCGCACAACATACTTAAAACCAAAACATATATACAATCCCCCCCTTAAAACCGAATTAAACCAAATTTAAAGTTGTGTCTTCCAAATTCCTAAAAAACCCAGTATAAAATCCACCCTAGGTCAGGTCCGCTTGCTGAAAGA
>NW_015387281.1:516086-532875 GCF_001527695.2 Protobothrops mucrosquamatus | reverse complement strand
GATAAAACGCCCCCCTGGTCACGGCCGACAGATGGTCATCTAAAGTCAGCCGTGAATCCAGGAGGACTCCCAAGTTGCGCGCCCTCTCTGAGGGGGCCAAGGTTTCGCCCCCTATAGTCAGCGATGGCGTCAGCTGACTATGCCGAGGCGCCGGGAACCACAGCCACTCGGTCTTGGAAGGGTTGAGCCTGAGTCTGTTGCCCCCCATCCAGACCCGTACGGCCTCCAGGCAACGGGCCGTCAATTTTTACTTCTCACAATTTGTTTAAGAGGTCTGTGTTCCTACAAGAAACTATTAGCATTCTCATTTGGAAGTAATGTATTGGGGAAGGCTAACTGTTTCTATACCGAATTCTATACTTGCCATGGACAGGACATTTAGCACTCTGGTTTTAATAAAACATATTTTCAGAAAGGCTAGTGCCAACGTTATACAGTGACTGGATAATGTGCACTACTTGAAGCCCATGGATCATTAAACCTTCTTGAAAAGTTACTGAATATTTTTTTATGTAACAGATTGGAAAATTATATATCTGGGAGGTAATCATACTCACATAGTCAAGAGTAATTATGTCACATTTTTCTTGCCTTACCCACTTATTTGATGAAGTCTGTGATTTAAAGTATGTCCAACATGCCACAAGCCAAAAGCAACCGTTGACCAGAAAAACCCTATATCTTAGCTTAATATATGAAATACTTTTGACACAAACAAAAACCCCAAAATATGGCAAACATTCTTGAAAAATGGGTAATGGAAGAGGAAATCACCGTCATGGGTCAAGCTGAACTCCAAAAAGGGAGGGAGAGAAATTATAATTGCTCAGTTCTGCAATGTACTGTCCAGCAGAAAACACATTCGTTGCAATATCTTTGGGAATGAGAAAAAATTATTTCTGTCCCACTCTAACAGCATCTTCCATTATTTCAAAGCAGTTTGCATCAAACTCTATAACTCAGGTGTCAAACTCGCCGTGTCACATATCACGACTTTTTTTGCATTGCTGGAGCTGGGTGGGCATGCNAAGTGTTTTATCTTACCAACCAACAATAACATTTTCGATAGCATCAGTACATTCTCAGCAAGCCTCCCATCTCAGAAATGCCATCAATAACTGCAGCTCTGTCTCTTTGTCATAGCTAATTATTAATTTGACCAGCAGATTGCTGGCAGGAGAATCCAAGTGACAGTAGTTACTTTTTGTCCTCGCCACTTATTTTTTTTAATAAAACAGAAAGGGAGGGCTTGCTTAAAAGCAGAAAGCCAGGAGGAGGAGGAGATTGGATGTTGTGCGTGTATGTTGTATACTCCACAATACTCTAGAAAGAATAGCAAAAGCTGAATACAAAAGAATGAATAAGGGATAGTTACTAGAGGTACAAGTAGTGTAGACTATATACAGGTGGCATCAAAACCCGGATGTCTATGAAGATCAGCTAAATGATTAGCTAAATTGCTCAGGAGATCTGTTTGCCACCAACCTTTCCCTGCCTTGTTAACATTTCCTCTTATCTCATTTCCATCCAGAGTTCACCTTCCCCCCTCCCCTTCCCTGTTCCCTTATTCCCATCTTGTGTTTTTTTTCTCTCTTTTGCTGTTTGTGCTAGGGGTGGGGATTGTATATGTACAAACATGAATTTGTTTATGTAAAAAGTGATTGGTATATACCAGTGGTAGGCAACCTTGGCTCTTTTATGACTCGTGGACTTCAACTGCCAGAATTCCTGAGCCAGCATGCTGGCTCAAGAATTCTGGGAGTTGAAGTCCACGAGTCATAAAAGAGCCAAGGTTGCCTACCCCTGGTATATACAGATGGGAATTAATGAATTATATAACTGGAATACATTATTTCGCATTACAATTAATTTTAATTACTAGTTCTATATTTAGTTCATATCATAACCTAGATGGGGAGGTAGGATGGGCTGCAGCTTTTAACAGATCTCTCTTTCTCTCCCTCTCCATCCCCCTCTTTCTCTCTCTCTATAGTCCTCGATTTATGACAGTTGAGCCCAAAATTTCTGCTGCTAAGTGAGGCAGTTAAGTGAGTTTTGTCCCATTTTATGACCTCTTTTGCCACAGTTGTTAAGTGAAACACTGCAGTTGTTAATTTAATAACATAGTTATTAAATGAATCTGGCTTCCCCACTGACTTTGCTTGTCAGAAGGTCTCCAAAGACACTGGGACACAGCAACCGGCATAATATGGATCAGTTGCCAAGTGTCTGAATTTTGATCATGTGAGCATGTGGATTCTGCAATGGTCATAAGTGTGAAAAACAGTCACAAGTCACTTTTTTCAGTGCCATTGTAACTTTGTCACTAAATGAACTGTTGTAAGTTGAGGACTACCCATACTACTAAAACTCCTGTTTGTGTGTAACTTTTAACAGGTTGAAGTGGTACATTGTAGGGTGACAATTTTTGAATAAAGTACCTCAAATGGGCTAACTTGAGGATGTGTCCAAAATCCAGGGCCTATGAGTCCCCCTTTAGAGTCTGAATTGTTTTATTGAATTATATATAATTCAAAGGCTGCTGAATTCAACTGAAGTTATAAAAACTATTTCTCTGTTTTTCAGAAAAATGGATGATTCCACAGACATATAGTAAAATATGGTGGATATATCACAGGAATAGAAACAAGTGCTGAGTGAAATGGTGCTATATGCTTTGAAGATGCCAGCAGAAATCTGCAGCCATGCCTGGTCTATCACTTGCACTGTTCTTGGACTTTATACTTCGTCACCAAAATAGCTTTGTATGGTACAACTCAATAGGATGTCTGACAACTGCTTTGAAATTTCAGTGTTTGGGGGGAAAATTAGACCAAGTGAAGGAAACAATTACCAGATGACATGTCATAGTCAATGTAATGCAGCACTGCAGAAGGCCAGAAGCATTTTCAAATGTTCCATATTCTTCTGTAAGAAGTTGCAGTCAGAAAATCTGTCAAGGTTCCGACAGACAGAGACAAATAAAGCAGAACTCCGAAGCTTGCAATTCCTCAAAGAACATGTTTATTGATACAAAGTATCGGCACTTCAAAAGTGAAACCAAGTCTGAAGAGATGCATAACAATTCCCCAATACAAAGTTAAGAAATCCCACCCCTAAGGCTATGCAAGCAACTACGGTTCCCCATACAGCTTGTTGGCAGGCTTTTCATGAGACGCCTAGCCCGCAGTCTCAGGAGCAGCCGATGACCTTGGTTCCCATGAGAGAAAGTCCTAAAGAGAAAGTCTGTTTTGTCTAGTGCAACACCTGGCAACCCCCCTCCCTCCGTGCTATGTGTCAGCTAGAAATGAGAAGAGAATGAGCCATGCTCATTCTAAAGTTGACAAAATCATTTGTGACCTTTTTGTCTCGCTAACATCTACTCAGACATGTTATTTACTTTGTTAACTCAGAGTGATAATCCAGTACTATCGGAAATCCGTGAACAGTCTCTCACTTCCTGTAGAATATCAGAACCAATTATTTACTGATAATTAATTAGGGTAAACATATTCTGCTTGCCTAACAAAGTCCTTAGCCAAATACCCCAATTTGTAGCAGAGACAATATTCCCTCTTTACAAATAATCTGAAACTGTTCTTTATATTTAGGAAGAGCTAATAGAGAAACACTTCAAAATGTCTCTTGTCTTTACTGTACTTATCATTTCTAGATTATTTTCCCAACCTTTGTATGTCATTTTGATATATATAACAGGCTTCTTGTATGTCAGTTTTTAAGAGTAATCCAATTTGTCACTAAAAATGGGCAGCTTTATTAAGATCTAATGCATATATTGTAAAGTCTAAATTATACATGGTTCCTGATCCCACATTCCAATAAGCTGTTCTGGATATGCTCTTATTTGATTTCTTTTGTGTGTGTTTTTTTTAATTTACCTATACTTTTTCATTTACAATTTGGATTATTAAGAGATTCTTCATGCAAGTGATTCTGGAACCTAATATATAAGAACATTTTGCCTAATCCAGAAATCATGTATATTGCTACAAAAATGAATTAATTCAATCATCTTAGAGAATCCTGTTTATCCCAGAAAGATAAGTTTACATAAATGCTGGGTCCAGTAAAGATGAGAACTATGGTAAAATTAATACATATAAAAAAGAGGATTTATTTGGAATGTAGCTTGTTGGAATCTGGGTGATGTGTGAGATGAGCTTAAGTTGCTGCATTGATTTTTATTTTTATACCATTACGTTTTCCTTCCAATCAAGTGTCTAATAATGCTGAAAACCAAAGAGTAGCTGAAATTTTATCATTGCTATTTATCTTATGGATTTAAATTTGAATTTAGTATCCATTCCATTTGTAGCTTACAGATGAATAAAACAAATCAACATTGAAATCAATATGTTAGTAATACTCTGTTATAATCCTGTAACTTAGATTCCCTCATGGTTCCCTATTTGTGAATTTTATTTATTTGCATTAAAATACTTGTATTATGAATAGACTGTAAACTTGTACTTGTATTATGAATAGACTGTACAGCTTTTTCTTTTCTTCAGAGCCAAATTCTACTTCTTGTAAGGAATTTAACTATTGATTTCAATGATCACAATTATTGTCTGGCTCCTGAAGGCACATTTATAATTGGGAGTTTAGATTCAAAAGAGCATACAAAGACTAAATAACAGCTAGATACTTAACTTTTGTGAATTTACAATGGGTGCCAAGCATCTTATTCCAAAGTTTAATATTTTGACAAATTCTAAATTTGATGGCAAATTAAACTTGGGCTTCAATTCTGAAAACATTTTGTTCAAGGATGGTTTTTTGTTTTGAAAAGTTAAGAATCTTAAAGATAATATGAAAAACTTGACTCAGTTATTTGACCAAGAATTTTTAATGCAGTTTAAAATTCCTATTTTTTTTTATCTTGTGTGCTTTGCAACTTGTTTAAAATAAGATTTTTACAAAGAATACATTATGAAATGTACCGTATATATAATTTGGATTAAAATATTTTATATAATAAAAATTTAAGAAATAAAAATGTAAGTTTTGAAGCTTTATTTTAGTTGGATAGATTTAGCAAGTAACCCTGAAATGATCCCATTCACAATTCCATGGCCCATAACTACCTGTGTGGAATTTGCTTTGAGATCAAATGTAGCAATGTTTCTCTCCAAAATTCTGAAAAAAGGCTTATTTATTCTTAAAATTAAGTAATAACTAAACTGGTTAATATCTTCTGGATCTCATCACTTTTTTTTACATATATTGTTTGTTTTTTGAGTGCTTAGAACTGTATAGTACAGTGATGGCGAACCTTTTAGAGACCGAGTGCCCAAAAACTGGCCCCGCCCCCGCTCCACCCCCTGCCCCGCCCCCAATTCGCCTGCCCGCAGAGCCACTCACTGCCTCCAGGGACTGCCACATATCGCCCAGCAGCGCCATGGCAGCCACGCCCTCTGCCCGCGCCCCACATCAACTGTGCACGATGGGGCGTGAGGGCAGAGTCTTGTCTACGCTGCTTGGCTGCCATGTCCTTGGCTGCGCTGCTCCGCCTGCGCCACGCTCGGGGGCTGCTGGCGAGGAGGGGGTCGTGGGGGAAGGGAAGGCTGGGGCAACGGCACGTGTGCCCACAGAGAGGGCTCCGAGTGCCGCCTCTGGCACCCGTGCCATAGGTTCGCCACCACTGGTATAGTACCTCAAGCAGTAAAAGAGGTAGGCTATTAAAACTGTAAAATAAAAAGTTATAAACAAAGTAATTCATCAATCTGCTGTTGTGACTAAAGAAATGTAGGATATAAAAAAGTCAAATCTTCCAAGGGGCAAGATGCTCCACCTTGAAAATGGGTTAATAATTACAAGACAATATGTCAAAATGTGTTCTCTTCTAATCTCTAGTAGACCTCAATGCTCTGGCTTTCACACCACTTACCTTCCTTCTTAATGTAAGCTTTTATATTGAGAGGGTGACAGCCGGCAGTAGTAGTATTATATTCAGAGTTTGAAATGCAGTCTGTATTGAATGAATGGAGCGGAGGTTCATAATATCCAGAGTTTGAAATGCAGTCTGTATTGAATGAATGGAGCGGAAGTTCATTCTAATCACGTCTACTTTAGTATGGCAACTTCTATTAAAGGGTCCCTCTAATACAGAGAAAATTTTTATTAGAGCACATTTAGCAGAAGAAACATCCTGGCACCTGCAACTGAATTGCCATGCAAGAACAGTCGCTACTTTGTAGTTCCTCATGTTTTATGTGTGCTGGCAATGTACCCAATAAGAAGTGGTTTATTTTGAAGGACTTTTTTTAGTATTGCAGTAAATCTTTCTTGTATGCAGGATTAGTCTGACGAGTCATTAGTGTAAATTACATTAATTTATGTTTGGGACTGCAGAAGCAGAAAAACGAAATTATAGACATCACTAATACTGATTCTGAAGCTTGACTAACGTGTACTATTCCTCTTATTTTAATACTTCCAGCACATTCAGATAAGATAAGATCAGATAACCTTTATTGTCATTTTTATACTGTGAGCACAATGGCACACATCAAAAATGAAATTTAGTTGCCCGCTCTCAAAGTGAAATACATACATGACACACACCTAAACATACTATGAACAACATATGTATAGACCCACATCCCTACATATACGTAGCAAATAAATATTAAATATTGTCCATCTTGAATACAGTATATAACGGAAGGAGGAAGCTTGAGAGTTCACAAGGTTAATGCTGTATGGAATGAAACTCTGGCTGAATCTGGATGTTCTGCTTCGGATACCACGAAGCCTCCTCCCAGAAGGTAACAAGGAAAATTATGGACCCTGCCCTGTGCTATGTCCTGGATGGGAAGGAGGGAGGGAACTGCCAATGATCTTTTCGGCCATTCTCACCACTCTCTGCACCGCCTTCCTGTCTGAAGCAGTGATGCCTCCAACCAGACTGTGATGCTGTATTTTGACAAATTCTAAATTTGATGGCAAATTAAACTTGGGCTTCAATTCTGAAAACATTTTGTTCAAGGATGGTTTTTTGTTTTGAAAAGTTAAGAATCTTAAAGATAATATGAAAAACTTGACTCAGTTATTTGACCAAGAATTTTTAATGCAGTTTAAAATTCCTATTTTTTTTATCTTGTGTGCTTTGCAACTTGTTTAAAATAAGATTTTTACAAAGAATACATTATTAAATGTATATATAATTTGGATTAAAATGCTCTTGATTGTCCCCCTGTAGAAAGTGGTCAGGACAGGGGAAGGAAGACGTGCTTTTCTCATGCGACGTAGAAAATGCAGGCGCTGCTGTGCCCGCTTCACCAGTTTCTCACTGTTGAGCGATCAATTCAGCCTATTTGTTAGCTGCACACCCAGGAATTTGGTGCTGGTAACCATCTCCACAGGTGAATCATTTATGCACAGAGGAGTGTGGCTGTGCCTGCCTTTTCTGAAATCAACAATGATCTCTTTGGTTTTTCCGGTATTTAAAACTAGGCTGTTTTCCTTACACCAGTTCACCAACCCTTCAACCTCCTTGCGGCAAGCTTCTACCTTGTCATCCTGAATAAGGCCCACTACTTTTGTATCATCTGCAAACTTCACAATATGGTTGGTGGCAAACCTAGCACAATAGTCATGGGTCAACAGGGTGAACAGCACGTCTGAATTCTGTGTCGGGACTCCTCTTGGACACGAGTTCTTTTACCATAATCTCCATAAACAAGGTTGAGCGTGTATAACCCCGGACAACCATTCTTTTAGTTCTTAGGTCAACGTGTTTCCTCACAAATTCGGATTTTCCGGGTCAAACAGATGATCTACGACCCCTTAGATTGTGTTAAACGCCGAACTGAAGTCAACAAACAGCAAATGCACATGAGTATTTCCCCTTCATTTTCAATGTGAGCCTATCTATTTTTGCACAGTCCAAAATTTTCTTAATTATGTCTTCTTCAAATGGTATTTCTTCATTTTTCCAGTATTGAGCAAATATAATTTTCACTGCTGTTAATATATGTAATATTAAGTATACACATTTCTTATCATAATTTTCTGAAATTATGCCTAAAAGAAATAATTCCGCTTTATAGTCTACATGTGCTCCTATCATCTTTTCTAGCCACCTATGTATTTTTGACCAATAGTTCTTTGCTTTAGGGCATGTCCACCAAAGATGATAATATGTGCCTGGATTTTGTCTGCATTTCCAACAATTACTAGACACATTTTTAAATATTTTTGCTAATCTTGCAGGTGGTAAGTGCCATCTATAGAACATTTTATATAAATTTTCTTTATAAGTAGCTGCCCTCATTGTTTTATAGTTTCTTTCCCATAGGTTTTGCCATTTTTCTAGCTCTACATTGTGCCCAAAGTTTTTTGCCCAAGTTATCATTGTTTCTTTAACTTGTTCATGTTCCATTTTTAAAATTAATAGAAAGCTGTACAGTTTCTTAATCAATTTGTCATCTGATGACAATAGTATCTGGTCTAACGTTGTCTGGTCTTTGTAAAAACCATATATTTTTGCATCTTTCTCATACCTCATTTGCATTTGCTGGTGTGGCCACCATGATAATGCCTTGTTCTTCCAATTCTTGTTTAGTTTGTAGTTTCCCATCAGTATTCAAAATATCTTTATAAGTCACAAGTTTCTCATAATTGATTACGTTTGGGTGTACAAATGCCTCCATTGTCAAAATTCATCCTGGTATTTTCATGTCAGTTCTTGATTTTACCTTTTCCCATGTCAAAAGCAGTGCATTTCTTACATTGTGGTTTTGAAAGTATTTGTGAATTTTGTTCTTCCCATACCATAGGAAAGCATACCATCCAAGTTGTAGTTCATGCCCTTCTAGGTATAATAGTCTTTTATTTCTAAGAGTTATCCATTCTTTTAACCATATTAGTGTGGCTGCTTGATAGTACAAGACCCAGTCTGGTAGGCCAACGCCTCCATTTTCTTTTGCTTCTTGTAACATTTTCAGTTGATTTTTTCCCTTGCCAGATAAATTTCAACATCAATGTATTTAATTCATCAAAAAAATTTTTTGTCAATTTTTATCAGTATTGTTTGAAATAAAAAGAGTAGTTTTGGTAAAATGTTCATTTTCACCATTGCTATTGGCAGTCTCCCAGTTTTAATATATTGGAAAATAAGAATAGGTAAGATGCTGAGTATATTTTTAAACAAACTGGGCATTCAGGTAAAAAAGATGCCAATCCCAAGCCCACTTCTAACTTTCCTTCCCTCTCAAGCAAGACCACCTTCTTTGGAGATTCTCATAGATTCAATTTGTTCCCCAAAGCAAGGCCATCCAAATATTCCCCCTTGGCCAAAATTGGTAACTTTGTTCTCTGATGGTACTTCTGGCATGTCAAGTTGTAACAACAACAACAATACTATTATAGAAAAGAAATCAGTCTGGTTCATTAATATTGCAATACCATATGATGTATGAATTGAAGAGAAATAGCTAGAAAATAATATCATGATTTACAAAATTGAACTTAAGCGACTATAGAGGAAGAAATCAATGGTTGCACCCAATAGCAATACCCAAAGGGCTGCCTAGATACATGGAAATTTTGAAATTATTAGACCTGAATATTCTGACTTGGCAAAAAACCATCCTACTCGGAATTACCCATATACTCAGATGCTACCTTAATAGCTCTTAGGTCCTTGGTTAGGACTTGAACTGTTAAGTTTTTACTAGTCGCAGACTGAATCAAATTGAAGATTAAATCTTTAATAATGGTAATGACAATAATGATGATGATGATTACGGTGATGATGATGATGATGATGATGATGATGATGATAATAATAATAATACCCTTTGGTCAATTTTTACTTCTCACAATTTGTTTAAGAGGTCTGTGTTCCCACAAGAAACAATTAGCATTCTCATTTGGAAGCAATGTATTGGGGAAGGCTAACTGTTTCTATACCGAATTCTATACTTGCCATGGACAGGACATTTAGCACTCTGGTTTTAATAAAACATATTTTCAGAAAGGCTAGTGCCAACGTTATACAGTGACTGGATAATGTGCACTACTTGAAGCCCATGGATCATTAAACCTTCTTGAAAAGTTACTGAATATTTTTTTATGTAACAGATTGGAAAATTATATATCTGGGAGGTAATCATACTCACATAGTCAAGAGTAATTATGTCACATTTTTCTTGCCTTACCCACTTATTTGATGAAGTCTGTGATTTAAAGTATGTCCAACATGCCACAAGCCAAAAGCAACCGTTGACCAGAAAAATCCTATATCTTAGCTTAATATATGAAATACTTTTGACACAAACAAAACCCCCCAAATATGGCAAACATTCTTGAAAAATGGGTAATGGAAGAGGAAATCACCGTCATGGGTCAAGCTGAACTCCAAAAAGGGAGGGAGAGAAATTATAATTGCTTAGTTCTGCAATGTACTGTCCAGCAGAAAACACATTCGTTGCAATATCTTTGGGAATGAGAAAAAATTATTTCTGTCCCACTCTAACAGCATCTTCCATTATTTCAAAGCAGTTTGCATCAAACTCTATAACTCAGGTGTCAAACTCGCCGTGTCACATATCACGACTTTTTTTGCATTGCTGGAGCTGGGTGGGCATGCAGTTTGACACCCATGATCTACAACAAAAAGGAAAAGCCAGGCCCTATTCACCTGCGCCCTATATTTCTTTCAGAAAGACAAAAGTACCAGAAATCCAAATGATGATACAATGTTCTTATGATCTTAGTTCATTTTCCTGACTCTGCAGACTGTTAAATATTTAAGCAGGAATATTTCTTTTACTATTTAAGTAGCATTGATTGGCAGTTTTAATGCAAGGACATTTCAAAGTACATCCTTCATTTAGTAGCATATTTATGTAAGTGAGCAACTGCCTGCATCCCTAAGTCTAGAGGCCCCAAATAAAGCCAAATGGTAGTCAAATCTTGCCCTTCACATGTGCTGAGAGGAAACAGTGCTAAACTCATCCTTCAATAAAATTATTCTATATATCTGCTCTAAATGAACTTTCCAAAGCCCACTACCATTGCTTTAGCTTAACCCCGTATACATTTACTTCGGGGGGGGGGGAAAGGTCCAGTAAATTAAATGCTTAATCTCCGGGAACAAAGCACAAAAAATTCCAGCAAGCAACACCTTAGATCAATACCAGACTCTCCCTATCAGTTCGGACACCTGTGTGATACACCCTGAGTAAATATAAGACGTTTACCTTACTCAGGTGTGCATGACCAGTGCATGCTAGGAGCTGTAGTTCTTTCGCGCAAAGAATGTCGACTGTGGGAACCTGCCGAACTACATTACCCAGAATGCTTTGTCATAAAAAGTACGAGGAACTGCCCCATGACCTACTTACCTAAGCGCCGGGCACAGTTTTCCCTAGCAACGAAGAAGATAATGAAGACTCCTCCCTGTAACAGCAACTCAAAGTATTGGCTTCAATTAGCAGGAAGTTACCTTTGGTATAAGGTCGGTTAAACTGCCTGAAAGAGGTTGGTTGAATGAATTAAAATATCACGTCTACTTCTCTGGCCCATTTCTCTGCTTTGCAAGAAAAAATGATGGATTTCAGGAGCTGGGATAAGGATTCTTCCATTAGGAGAAGGAAAGAGAGCCCTGCTTTTGTATTCCTGTGTGCAAAACTTCAGCCTCCTCAGAACAAAATACATCTGGCAAACTATTTGGGATATTGGGATCATCATCTCCAATAAACATTGATCTGTTTTTGTAATAGAAAGAAATCTCCAACAAAACAATTTAGATGGAAAATAATTTGTATTGAATTATATACTGAAGATGTTCATGCTATATTTTGGAATTTATCTCCTCATATATAAGCGTTGCATCTCAGTCTCTTGTTATCCAGTGCAATTAAGTGGGAGGAGGATTTGAATCAGAAACCTGCTTTAATCTGAAGAATCTTGGAATTCCTAGACAAGGCATAATTTCCTAAAATACTTGGAAGTTATTTGCACTCATTTCATTGAGGCTTGCTTCTAGATTAGTGTAGACAGATTTATAGCTGGTGTCTACAATCTTAAAAATGCTTATTTCCAAAATATGTTTTACTGACAAAATGTAATTTATTTTTTAATGTGAATAGGATTGTGTTGATATTTATCCATAAAATATTCAAATTACTGGAAGGGGAGAGAGAGGAAGAGAAGGAAAGTACATTTACATTCTTATCAGATTTCTATTGAAAGCAAGTTAAACTGATTACAGTGATACTTCAAATAGTTTTGAAAAGATTTTATAGAGTGTGCTTAATATTCTTTGACAGCGTCCTGCAATGCATAAGGATACTCTAAGCGTGTATATTTAAAATTACAACAAAACTCATAACTTCTTATTGAAATGAACAGCACTTGGGTACTGATAATTTTGATTAGAGTATTTTCAGTTTTTGTTAAATAACTTGCACCATTGCTTTTAAGTTTTTAAAAATTATTTAATCAATTTATATGGCTGCCTATCTCGTAACAGTGACTTTGGGGATTTATTTTAGGATTATACAACCAAACAGTATTAAATGTGCACTGTGGCACCTGATTTCTAAAGCTTTCTAAAGTAAAAAAAAGAATTGCTCAGTGATCATACTGGATACCTGGCATTTTACATGAAGAAAGAACAATGAACACTTTTTAACTGCTATTCACAATTAGAGTACAAAGTGTTCCAAAAGTTAATGTAGGTTTTTTTCCACAATTATTGATTGGCAACATTAAAGACTACAGGCCTGTTATCAAATGGATTTGTTGAAACATAATTTTGATACAACTGAAAATTACAAGATCTACCCTCACTTGAGGTTCAGGACCTTCAACCTTTTAGGGCTGGTTTTGCATAGCTATAATTTTGACAGCATATTATAGATACTCTAATAGAAATATGGCTATTGGGAAAACGTGTCCTGTTTCAAAATGGCTCTCATGAGAATGCAGTTTGTTACGAGACACAGTTTTATCAAAATGCTTCCTCTGCTTTCCCCTTTTTCAAGATGCACTCTGTTCACATTTGCTTCTTTTTTTTTTTGAACAGATGGACACACTTTCACGTACAGCAGTGGATTATTTTGGGATTTTCAGTCGGAAACATTTAGCATAGATAAGGTATCCGTTAACAGAGTAAACAGTTTCTTGCTATTTACATTTAGTGACTAAGGAATGATAGCTATCTTTTGTATAAGCTTAGATACGGTGGCAATTTTAATCAGGTAACAATCTGAATACAAGACAGTGGGGTCTGTCAGTTTTTCCAAAATTATATTTGAAATACAAAAGCTTCTGTGAGAGAGAATTTCACTTTCTTAGTGGGTTTCTTCCAAAATTAAGCTGTTGCTCATAGAGCACTTTCTCAGGGCGCTGAACTTAACAGATGTGTTTATTATGGTGCATGCAAAATAGAGGGGAGACATTTGGATATAAATAATTCAGCTGTATTACCACTGTTGGACACAATATTATTTAGTAATTGTTATGTAACAACGTTGCTTATTTTATAAAGCTTTCTTTTACATAGAAGCATATCTCAGTGTTTTTGTTTGTTAATTGAGGTTTTCTATGTTATTCCTTGGGATATTTTCTTTCTTTTTGTCTTTTTTTTACAGTATTTATGTTAACCGCTTCAGAATAACCCTTGCCAAGTTTCAGGAAAATTGGCTGACCCAGGGTTATAAAGCTGCACTCTGCACAGCTGCAGAGCTGTTGAGAAACTTGTTTCATAGCTATTGACTAAGCTTCTACTACTTGAATGCTTGATTGCTATCAACAGGTTGAGTAGCTTTTATTGTTTTTTTAAAAATATTTAAGTTCCATTTTCTGATCTATGCAGGTGGAAAAATGGGAGGAGCAATGATAACAAGGAGGAGGTCCTGACTCTCTGAAGTGCAGGCTTGGAGGATTGTGATTGGGGACAGAGAAAAAGAACAAATCATTAAAGAAGGGCACGAGGTCATTAAAAAGGGGAGAAGACTTAACTGGCAAAGCCGGTCTGTTGGACAATCATATGATTAAAATTGTGGCAATAAAGGAGTGTACAGCAAGGGCACACAAGAATTCAGCCTTTTGAAGGTATCCATCTGCCTCTAGAAGTGGAGGGGAAGCTCTAGAAAGGTAATGCTTCTCACTCTCTTCTCCAATTTGTAAAGTGTTTTTCATGAATAAGTTAAAATGATTGTGAAATTTCTCTCTGTTTGGTCTGTTTCATTTGTCCTCTTGACTTTCTGTCTTGCTAGAGGGGGTAGATAGGAAAGAACGGTAATTTCTTAAGGTAAGGAAGCTGCTGCTGCTGCTGCTAGTGGTAGTGGAGGGGTGAGTGGGAAATCCTTATATTTGAATTTTAAAGATGAATAGCCTGGATCTTACAATAAAGACATGCCATTAGACTAATTTTCATCCCCTTCCTTGTTATTTGCTCTAGCCAAGATACCTTTCCTTGCAGTTCTTATTATTTGACCCAGCTGTCTGTCCTTTATGAAGGCATAGTAGACATCTCTTTTTGGAAGTTATGCTCTGCGTGTAAAAATATTGTTAGTATACTTAAGGCCCTATTTTGAACTTTGTTTTAAACAGACCTATTTCAATCATTGCTTCCCACAGCTAGGAATATTAGTGTCGTGGCTTCCTAATAGGGGACTTTTTTCCTGGTACTGTTCCTTTCCTATGAGAAGGTTTTGTCAAAGTGATTTTTTATTATGAGCTGCCTAATTTATAAAGAACATTGTTACTCATTTGCTGCTGGGGGGTTTCTGAAATTCTCTCTACTGTCAGATATTACCACTTTTCTGACAGAGTTCCTGGTAGTGGACTGTGGCTGACTTCTCTCTACTTTGGCTTGACGTTTCTTTTGTTGGGTGCAGAGAGCTTCAGAAAGCCAAATCCTATTTGACCTCCACAAGCCAATCACTGTAGTCAAGCACAGAGTGAAGAAGGCCTTTGTGGAGAATGCCTAGAGCAGTGGTTCTCAACCTGTGGGTCGGGACCCCATTTGGGGTCGATTGACCATTTCATGGGGGTCACCAAGCAAGGCTGTCCGCCATTTTTTTTGTCCACCATTTTTTTTGTCCACCATTTTTTTCCCCTTTTCCGGCGGGTGCCTTACCTCCCTTGGGCTGGGCCAGCTGGTGGTCGGCCTGCTCCGTCTCTGCCGCTTGCCAGCTACGCCTCGGCCGGCGCAGGGGGCGGAACCACGCATGCGTGGCGCTCCCGGCAGGGAAAGTCCTCGACTTACGACCGGTTGGGTAGTCCTCGACTTACGACTGGTTTAGTCCTCGACTTACGACCGGTTGGGTAGTCCTCGACTTACGACCAGTTTAGTCCTCGACTTACGACCGGTTGGGGTCGCGGCATTAAAAAGGTTGAGAACCACTGGCCTAGAGCTATCTGCTCGGGGTAGACAGGAGAGTCTGTTTTCCTCTTAGTACAGTCCTCATTACAGACATAGTTGATTGACTGAATAGACCCAGCGTTTGTTTCCTAACACACTATGATTTTATTTGTTTTGCAATTAATTTATTTTTTGTTTACCATTTCATATATTGCTGCTAGCTACCTTTCTAGAAAGATTGCTATAAGTTTGGAAAGGGAAGAATACAGGTAGTGTATGACTTACAACAGTTTGTTTAGTGTCCATTCTAAGTTACCACGGCAATGAAAAAAAGTGACTTATGACTGTTTTTCACATGACCATGGTAACATCCCCATGGTCACGTGATCAAAATTTAGACACTTGGCAACTGACTCATCTTTATGACGGTTGCAATGTCTCAGGTTCATGTGATTCCCCTTTTGCGATTTTATGATGAGCAAAGTTAATGGGGGAGCCAGATTCACTTAACAACCGTGTTACTAACTTAACACCTGCAGTGATTCACTTAACAATTGTGGCAAGAAAGGTCATAAAATGAGGCAAAACTCAATTGTCTCCCTTAGTAACAGAAATGTTGGGCACAATTGTGATCGTAAGTCGAGGACTACCTGTACGTATATTTGCAATTAATCAGAGGTGGTCATATGACTTTAGTGGTAGTTTAGTGGTAGCCTCTAAAAGGTTCGCCATCACTGTTTTATTGGATGGTCATCTAAAAAAACCTGCTTATCAAGCAAACTTGCATAATGCATTACAGAATTGCTAGATTTTGCAGTACACATGAATTATATTTAATACAAAAATAGTGACTCAGGTGACTGCTTCTAATATGTTCATCAGCTAGGACAGTGATGGCGAACCTTTTAGAGACCGAGTGCCCAAAAACTGCCCATGCCCCTCCCGCTCTGCTCCTGCCCCTGATGAAGACTTTTCCTTCAACAAATATGAGTTAGTTGCCAAGCATCTGAATTTTGATCATATGACCATGGGGATGCTACAACATTCGTAATTGTGAAAAACAGTCATAAGTCACTTTTTCTAGTGCTGGTGTAATTTTTGAATGGTCACTAAGCGAACTGTTGTAAGTAGAGGACTACCTGTGTATTTGCTGATGTGCAGGGCTTCTTAGTCATGGATAAATCCTGCTTGCCAGGACAGCCAACATAGGCAGTCTCATTCATTGATGGAAAAACTATGTTGTTGCCCAGCATGGTGGATGTTTGGGCGTTATACTAAGTGAGAAAAGAAAACTGTGATTGTTGACACAAAAACATCAACTTAGGTGAATAAGAATAGAAAGGAATCAAAAGGGGGAAGTGTTGAGAGGGTCAAGAGGGATATCACCTTCTGCTCCCAGCTTCTGTCACTTAAAGGCAGCCAGTTCTTTCTACCTAATTGTAA
>NW_015387281.1:481804-515986 GCF_001527695.2 Protobothrops mucrosquamatus | reverse complement strand
TCTCTCTCTCTCTCTCTCTCTCTCTCTCTCTCTCTCTCTCTCTCTCTCTCTCTCTCCCCCCTGCCTTTCTACTTAAGCTACCTTTGTCATTAATTGCTTTGGGCTCTGACCTTAAGTTCAGTTACTTGGAGGAATGTTTCAGAAATTGGCAGAACTTGTATGACAGTGCAAAGTGCTCATTAAAGAAGGTTTAGAAAGGGTGGCTGGTTTAAAATGTAGCTACTAAAACATTGAGTGGGCACATTTTAAGTTTTGTGCTATTTATATTAGCTGTCCATCTTCTGGACCCAATTTGAAATCTAACTCTAACCATAAAATGTATTTAGGACCAGGTTATCTGCGTCCATATGAACAAATCTAGCTAGATATAAAGATTTGTTGTGGGCGCCCTCTCTTAAAAGGTAGTCCAGAAGACAAGCTCAGGATTCAGAAAGATCATTCTAGACAAACTTGGAACAATGGGCCCTATCCAACAAAATGAGTTTTAATGTGGAGAAAAGCAAAGTTTTACACTTAGGTAGGAAAAATCAAAGATATAAGTACAGATTAGGTGAGACCTAGCTCAAAAACAGTAACTGTGATAGGGACCTTGGAGTCCTAGTAAACGATCACTTGACTATGAGCCAGCAGTGTACAGCAGCAGCCAAAAAAGCTAATACAGTCCTGGGTTGTATAAACAGAGGCATCGAATCAAGATCACGCGAAGTATTAGTATTAGTACCGCTTTATAAAACCCTAGTGAGACCACACCTGGAATACCAATTTTGGTCACAATACTACAAAAAAGATGTTGAGACCTTGGAATAAGTTCAAAGAAGAGCAACTAAGATGATCAAAGGCCTGGAGACTAAAACATAAGAAGAACAGCTGCAGGACTTGGGTTTGGCTAGTCTAAAGAATAGAAGAAACAGGTGACATGATAGCAATATTCCAGTATTTGAGAGGCTGCCATAAAGAAGAGGGGGTCAAATTATTCTCCAAAGCACCAGAGGGCACGACAAGAAATAATGGTTGGAAACTGATCAAAGAGAGAAGCAACCTGGAATTAAGGAGAAAGTTCCTAACAGTGAGGACAATTAACCAGTGGAACAATTTGCTTTTAGAAATCATGGGCGCGCCATCACTGGAGATTTTAAAAAAGAGGCTAGACAGTCACTTGTCTGAGATGGTATAGGTTCTCCTGCTTGAGCGGGGGGTTGGACTAGAAGACCTCCAAGATCCCTTCCAGCTCTATTCTATTCTATTTACTCTTCTGCTAGCCGTTGGTCAAAATGAAGCTAGTAAATACTGAAAATAGGAGCTTCTCAGTAATAGCTTCACACTCTCAGCATGAAATCAATGGGTTTGTATCCCATGAGGACTTTTCTAGATTGTCTTCTAGAACCAGACTGAATTCATCACCCAAAGAATGCCTGGGCTAAAGAGTGTTGTCAATAGCAATAATTGGGCTGATAAAATAAGGTCTGTAATGCTAATCTCTGATCAGCTACGCTAAAGATCTAGTCAAACATGCTTTGGAGGTTTCTCAGTTGATATGTAAACCAGAAGTGGAAAAAAAAGGAAATGTATATAATCTATGAATAGTGATTTTTCTTTCAAACCAGGTAATTCTAGCTCTTAATCTCCATTTATGAGATTTTCTTAATAGATATCCACTTTGTAAAGTTAAGTGCTGTAAAAGAGATCTGGAAAGCATTAAACTGTTCAAGAAATATTCTATCAAAAATATAAACATGCCTATGTCAAATCTGAGTTTGCAAGCTTCCCTATGGGAATGTGCAAACGTGCTATAAAAGGTTCACTTATATAAGCTAAAAGAACAGAACTTCTGCAGACAGCCTGTTCCCAATCAGGGGGAGAAGACTTTAACCAACATATAAATGCAGCATATTAACATGGCAGTAGGGGCTCAACACAGCCATTACAATGAAATAAGCTTCCTTAAAATGGTAAAGTCCTTGCCTTTTTTTTTCATTTGTAGATTTTGAATAGAAGAGAAAAATCATGACATGAAACTAAATGGCAGGACAACTCTGTAGATTAGGGTGGCCAACTGTTGGCCCTTTAAGACCTGTAGATTTCAACTTCCAGAATTCCTGAACCAACCGTGCTGGCTCAGGAATTCTGGAGTTGAAGTCCAAAGGTAGATGATCTTTATAGATTAGTTCTGCTTATGAGAGAGCAAACAAGTGGACTGTGTGTTTCTCTATTTGGCATATGTCCCACTGAGTTTGGCAGAATTTAACATTCTGTTTTAAGTAGACAGTTTATAGTAGCCTCAGGTCCCTCTTACATTACAATTTTTGTTTATACCTGCTGACTTCCATGTGCAAAACTAGCAGAAGCTCTTGGTAAAGGAAGGATTTGTAATTTGAGCTTGTCCTTTGACACTCTTAGTAGTAAGGGGGGGGGAGGTGGTGGAGGAGGAGGAGGAGGAGAAAAGAAGAAAAGAAGAAGTCCAGATCTAAAAATAATCAGAGAATGCTGCCAGTACAGGTTGTTTTTTTTTTAAAATTTCCTGTCTATCTTCAAACATATTTTTGCTTCCTTCTGGAGAACTCTTGTTTTCCCTTATTTTTCCCAGAATCGGTGTATGTATCTTGGGGAAATGTTGAAAAAAAATCATAGGGTAGCTTTTGTGTAGTCCAGGGGTAGGCAACTTTGGCTCTTTTATGACTCATGGACTTCAGCTCCCAGAATTCCTGAGCCAGCTATGCTGAGGGAAAGGGAGAGGTTTCCAAGCTGAGCCATGCTGGCTCAGGAATTCTGGGAGTTGAAGTCCACGAGTCATAAAAGAGCCAAGGTTGCCTACCCCTAGTCTATGTTCTGAAATTTGGAACATAGAATAACAGGGTTGGAAGGGACCTTGGAGATCTTCTAGTACAGGGCTTTTCAACCTTTTCACCCATGGTACCACTTTTAGGATATGGCAACATCCGAGTACCACCAGTCGCCTAGCAAGGTGTCAAAAACTTGATGACCAAAAAAAAAGGAAAAAGTGATAAAGTACAGATAGTCCTCGACTTACAACAGTTCGCTTAGTGACTGTTTGAAGTTACAATGGCACTGAAAAAAGTGCCCCCCAAGCCACAGCCAAGCAAGACACCTGCCTGCCCACCCGGTGGCGCTCTTCTTCCTGTCCGAGGTTTTCATTGTTGTGAGCATTTCTGTTGAGTATTGGCAGCGGGGGTGGGGTGGGGGGTGTTTGGTTTTTATTCCCCCCATCTGCTGGGTGGTTGCAGCAGCTTTTGGTCACTTCACATGACCCTGGGACACTGTGACCGTCATAAATATGAATCAGTTGCCAAGCATTTGAATGTAAATCACAAGACCCTGGAGATGCTGCAACATTCCAGCTGATCGGCGCTTCTTCTGGGCTCAGCAGAAGCACCAGGATCAGTGCTGCTTTCTACTGATTGGTGCTTCTTCAGGGCTCAGCAGAAGCACCAGGATCAGCGCCAAGCTCCAGCTGGATCCTGGCGCTGATCCTGGTGCTTCCGCTGAGCCCTGACAGTCCTGAAGAAGCGCTGATCCTGGCGATTCTGCTCAGCCCTGACAGCCCTGCTGCTCCAGCCATCTCTCGCTGAGGCTTGTGTGGTGCTGCCACCGGTTCAGCTCATTCCTCTCCCCCGCTACCACTTTTCTAGGATAGTCGCATACCACCTGCCAGGTGCCAATGTACCATAGGTGGTACCCGTACCACTGGTTGAAAAGCCCTGTTCTAGTAGTCCACCCCCTGCTCGAACAGGAAATCTTATACCATTCCAGACCAAAGGTTGTCCAATCTCTTCTTTATGATGCTGGCAATATATTCATGTGTAGAAACATCAATGTTAAGAGAATATTGCTACTTAACATTGATTTAAAGACTGACAGACAATCTGTGGCACAACCCATTTTACCAACTTGATATCTATATATGTAGTTAAAGTTATGATATATTCTGCTCACGATGACTGTTCTGTTCTAGTTTTGTTGCTAAGTAACTCCTATAAAAAGCAAACGATTGGGATATTTAGGGCAGGGATGGACAACTATGGCCCCTGTACGACTTGTGGATTTCAGCTCCCAGAATTCCTGAGCCAGCCATGCATGGGGTTGAATTCTGGGAGTTGGTCCACATGTTATAAAGGGACCATAGTTGCCCACCCCTGTTTTAGGGAGTTGGTTGTGCTTTACTTGCTGTAAAGGTATGACTGGATTCTACAGCATAGGACTATAGCAGTTGTTCTTTAACTGATAATGCTTTATTACTAACTAATTTCTTGGATGGTTTCATTAGCTTCCGATTTATTCTGCATGGACCCAGATCACTTGTATGATCAGAGCATTTGGATGCAACAAGAGTCTGTTAATCATTTGTTCTGCCCTCTGGATAATCAACTGCTTCAGTCTGCCTCTGACTTCAGCGTCTAGTGGAGTTAAGATTGCTACAAGTTTAACACCTCTTCCTCCTCCTTCAGCCACCTGCACAGCACACTGCAGAATACAACTGCATACCTCACCTTTTGAGTACCCCAGGGCAAATGATGTAGCAACTACGCCTGCACCCTCTACTTGAACAATCAAAGAAATATCTCCTTTATTATTCAGCTGGACCATGGCGGGTGAGTACAAGAAATGAGAGAAGTGACCATTTTGCTTTGAGGGCAGCCATGTTCCCTAATCCTAGGAGAAACAGGTGTTTTGAAAGAGATCAGTCTAATTTTAGCTCTTAGAAGATTTCATAGCTGATCTGTACCTTACCAAACAACAGGTCTTGGCTTAGCTTTTCTCCTCCCTCCCTCCTTCAGAGTAAGGGCACTGAGCCTATCACCATTATCATCTGAATTGCACCTTCGACCTTTTTGATGTATCTGTGTTGGCCTATGACTGATTTAGTAAAGCAAAATATGTGAGATCCTATCATTGTGTAATGAGTTTTCCTACCTGATCCCGCTTCTTTGGCTCTCTTTGCAGCAGTGAGTGAATTTCACAATGTTACTGAATTCCTTAAGTTTCCTTACAGAGACCTACTTAATGAGGAAAGGAAGGTGCAACATGTCTGTTTTTGGAAAACAGCATTCTGTTGGCCGTAATATTTATTTCTAGCTTGTTTTGTGTGTTGAAGTAGAAAACGTATAGAAATTGACATCTGTTTGTGAAAAGACACAAGTTTGTAGAGCTTCTTTAAGCTCTTCATTGCTTTTCTATTGTACTTAGGGTAACATCAATAGTTGTAAAAACAGATTGCAAACTAATTTATGCAGTTAAAAAACGACTGAAGAATAATCTATTGTTATGGAGGTGCTGCTAAAAAGAGAAAAAGTTTAAATTGCACTGATAATATAGAAATTGTTGCTGAACTTGAAGTGGGAAAAGTCTTTTATTTACTGTAGGTTAAAAGAGTATAGTTGGAAAAGACAAATGTTCCTTTCTGTCCTTTCTGTCTATGGAGATTCTCAGTCATCCAGGTCCTGGGTGTCCCAAAGGTGCTTTTTTCACGAGGCAACTGGATTTTCTTGTTTTTCTTTGAAGACATTTCACTTCTCATCCAAGAAGCTTCTCCAGCTCTGACTGGATGGTGGGGAAACATCTTCAAAGAAAAACAAGAAAGTCCAATTTCCCCGTTAAAAAAAGCACCTTTGGGACTTTTTATCCTTTCTGTTTTACATGATAAATGTTAGAATGCAGGTAATCCTTGACTTATGTCCATAATTGAGCCATGATGGTTGTTAAGTGGGTCATCACGTAACTGCACACAATTTTACAATCTTTTTGCAATAGTCATTCAGCAAACATGGCAGTCTTAAAGCAGACACAGATGTTAAGTGACTGCATTAACAATGCAAACCCATTGTTTGTTATGTGTGTGTTTCGGAAGTAAACATCAGTTTACAGAAAAAAATGTAAATTGTCACGTGACCACAGGATGCTCCAAATGGCTGTAAGTGTAGGTTAGTTGCCAAGCATCCAAAATACGGTCACATGACCATATTTGGTCATGGGATGGGCAGCCTTCAGAATTTGAAATCCAGGTCGTAAGTCCCTTTTTAGGAGTTCATTATTAAGTTCAAAGACTCGTTATCAATCAAGAACTACCTGTAGAATGCTACTGGGAAGCCTGTTACTTTTCTTAAAAATAAAATAACCGAACAAAAATCTCAAAAGTTCCTTTGACTTGACTAGAAATTGGGTACTCACATCAAAAGTAGCATTTTTCTATAATTAAAATGTTGTATGTTCTTTCCTTTAAAAGGCAAGCAAGGGTTGTATATGGGTAGATGTCGCTGAAAGAATAGGTCACAATTTAAGTATCTGCACTTTCATAGATTTTTGCCTGGTGTACTATCTAAGCTACAGAATAACATGAATTGACTTAATTTCTTGGCAAATGCCCATTTCTACAAAATGATTTCATTTGTGTTAAAAAGAAAAAAGAAATAAATGAAGTTTGATTTCTAGCTTTTGAGAAGAGAAGGGCTATAAAAGAAATAAATTATAGATTACAGAATAGAAGATAGGATACATTGTATGTCATTAATATAACTAGTTCTTAATCATTATCCTGCCTCCCCAGCTTCCCTTACATACCTTTAGATGATGAATCTCAGTAATTTTAAATAATGGCATTTTTTTTCCACTCAAGGATTCTGAAATTATATAAAAATAAATCCTTTGCTGCAGTGATTATAGCAACAAGGTAGAAACTGGGAATGTGAATTTTAGTTCTGCCTTACGCACAAAACCAACTGGGTAACTTTGAGTCAGTCATACACACTCAGTCCTAGGAAAAACAACCACTTCCAAGATCTTGCCAAGCAAACTGCTAGACTAGTCCAGCAGTCACTGGAATCAGCACTGAATCAAAGAAACATATACAAAAAAAGTCCTTCCTGTCTGACTTTCATGGATAGGCTCTTGTACTGTAGATTTCTTGACAGCAGAAGTTGTTTGCCCATCTCGGATGGATGAATGGACAGACAGACAGACAGACAAAGACTTCTCAGCCTTAGGAATTCTGGATAGTATCCCACCAAAGCATTTCCCAGCTCCAACTCTGTTTAGTTTTTTCGAGATTAGCTAAGATCAGCTAGATTTTATCTCCTAGCTCAGGGGTAGGCAACCTTGGCTCTTTTATGACTCGTGGACTTCAACTCCCAGAATTCCTGAGCCAGCACAGCTGGCTCAGGAATTCTGGGAGTTGAAGTCCACGAGTCATAAAAGAACCAAGGATGCCTACCCCTGTCCTAGCTAGTAAAATAAATGTGCAAAAATTCCATCCATATGTTATAGATAAACAAGTTAGAGAGTGACCTTTAATGGATTCTGAACAGGCAATAATGCTAATTTAGTTACTGCTAATAAAAAAAGTTAATAATCAATGTGAGACTTACAGTTATTATTGTTTCTTAGAACTGTGTGTAGACATTTTCTCTCCCCTTCTCCACCACCATGTCCTTTTTTTTTTAATTTAAGAACTTGTTTTCTTGAGAATCTGGACACTGTGACATATCTGGCTAAACCTATTATTTTCCCCAAGAGATAGGGAAACCAGTGTGACAAAGGGAGGTAGGGATGCAGATCTCAACCAAACTATACTTAACTTTACCCGTTAACCAACTCTAAAAAATCAGTAGAGGATTTGTGAAATGCAATTGGAAATACAGTCCCTTTCTAAAATATATTTATATGTATTTGTTCTTCTGACAGATCTTTGCAGTATGCTCCCCCACTTCCTTTATCCCTCTAGCAATGTGACTATGGAGCAAGCTTTGGAAAGTCAAATAACACTGAACTGCACCGTGCAGCTACCTTTCAGTAACGACTGTGATCTTGACCTGCGCTGGATGAAAGATAATCAGTTGTTAGACAATAAAACTCATGCTTCTTATGCTCAGTGGTAAGAAAACTTTTGTATAAAATTGTCTTTATTTGGTTGCATGGTGGTGGCAGTGGCAGCGTGGAGGGTGGGAAGTCTCTCAAACTCTGAAGATCTTTGAAGACAATCATCAGTTTTCTATAAAGGGCTACCCCTGAAAATCATTCAGAAACTTCAGCTGGTGCAGAATGCGTTAGTAAATGGTGCCAGATACACGGCATACATAACACCACCTCTGTGTGAGCAGCATTGGTTACCAGTGTATTTCTGGGTGCAATTTAAGGTAGTAATGGTTACTTTTAAAGTCCTATGTATCTTGGGACTGGGGTATCTGAGAGATCACCTTTTTCCAAGAGTCTCTACCTATATGTAGCAGAATGGGCATACTGCAGATCCTGTCAACCAAAGAGTGTTGGCTGGCAGGGACTAGAAGACGAGCGTTCCCCCCTGCTCTATGGAACATCCTCCCTTTGGAGATTACAATGACCCCAATCCTGTTAGCCTTTCCTAAGGCTCTAAACCCCTGGCTGTGTTCCCGAGCCTGGGGCACTGAATGTGTGAAGGGCCCTGTTTCCTGGCTGTATTGCTAACTGGCCAAGTATCTTAGCTGCTATGCGTATTTCTTTTAGATGTTTCTATTGTTTGAATGTTTTTAGTATTTTTGATTATAATTTTTTTTAAAAATTTTAAACCACCCAGTGTTATTGACAGAGATGGATAGCTATAGAAATTGAATGAATTAATATATACATAGATACACGCCTACATGCCTACATACCTGCATTTTCTGATTTTCTGGAATGAGAAGCAAATTTGCAGTGAAACTGATGTTACGGACTGGAAGGTGCATTTTCTTGTATTTCTCGGAAGGAATACTTATATTGTATATTGAATTTTAGAAAAGGCGTATGTGTAAAGAACCGGAAAGAAAATGCTTTATGTTTTTCAAAAAAGAAATTATTGTATGCTTAATTGGAGAGAGAGAGAATAGTTGTCTTAGATTTACAGCTTTAGAATAGACATGAACACTCCTTCACAGAGTTATGGTGTGTAGTAATGCTGAGCTGCTGAGTGACACATATACTGTATAGAGAATTTGCATGATTTAATATGAGAGGATGACATAAACTGTATTATATATTACCATCAGGGTAGTGCCTACTATCATCCAGGGAATCTGAGCAGTAGATTCTTGTGAACTCAGTAATCAATTCAAATACTTCTTGGAAAAAAATCATTTATGTTTCTCCAATAACAAACTGATATGTTTCATGTGTATCACCCCCAATGCAACATCTGAAAAACTTGTTTGGTGATTCTGCAAGCCACTCTCCACCCTCCTCCTCCTTAGCACTTTTGCATTTGTCTGTTGACTTTTCTGAGTGGAAATAAAAATAGAAACTGGCTAGAACCTGGGCCAGTGGGTTCCGTTGCCACTGATCAAACTTAGCTGGGCCCAGAGGTTGAGCAGGTAGGCTATTGTTAGTATATGGATGGAAGAAATCCAAGAGATGTCATGGCTGTAGCTATCCATTCCCCTTGACAAAATCTGGTATCTCATGATAAGTTAGCTATTTTATTTGCCTGATAGTTCTCATCTATAAAACCCTTTTTGTGCTGAGAGCCACAAAGGTGTTTTCAAGTACAACCTGAATTTCTGTCTATTCCCATATGGCATGTCTAATAGAATGATTTTTAAAATCCACATTAACCTTGACTTTATCACACCACAAATATCCATACCATCCAAATCTCTGATCATGTCTTTTTAACTCCAAGAGCCTGATCATTAGTTGACATTTCAGAAGAAGGAAATGGCAAACTGCTTCTCTACTGAAACTACATGGTTGTGTCCTTATAATCATGAAGAATTAATCTTGATTCAAGAGTATTATTCTACTTTTCAGGTGCTCAGTAATCCTTAGAGTGGAGGCAATGAGGCTTCTTTGCAATGCCTAGTAAGTTTTAAAAGGGCAACAAGGGAAAGAGCTGGTAGAAGAGGCAGAACAGAGAAAGCAATTGAAGAACATTATTTGCTTGGCTAAGTAGTTAGCAATAGGAGAACCTTTCTCTGCTCCTCTTCCACTTGCTCTGGGAGAAGCTGGCTGGGGAATTCTGAGACTTGAGTCCACAAGTCTTAAAAGTTGCCAAATTTGGAGATATCTTAGGGGTTGCCACAAAGAAGAGGGAGTCAAGCTATTCTCCAAAGCGCCTGAAGGCAGGACAAGAAGCAACACATGAAAACTAACCAAAGAGAGAAGCAACCTAGAACTAAGGAGAAACTTCCTGACAGTTAGAACAATTAACCAGTGGAACAACCTGTCTCCAGAAGCGGTGAATGCGCCAACACTGGAAGTTTTTAAGAAGAAACTGGACAACCATTTGTCCGAAATGGTATAGGGTTTCCTGCCTCAGCAGGAGGTTGGACTAGATGACCTCCGAGGTCCCTTCCAACTTTATCATTATTATTATTATAGTTGTGCTAAGATCTGGAGTCCACCACCTGCTGTGGTGGCACAGTGGTTAGAATGCAGAACTGCAGGCTACTTCTGCTTACTGCCGGCTGCCAGCAGTTCAACAATTCAATTCTGATAGACTCAAGGTTGACTCAACCTTCCATCCTTCCAAGGTCAGTAAAATGAGGACCCAGATTTTGGGGGGCAATATGCTGACTCTGTAAACCGCATAGAGGGCTGTAAAGCAGAGGTCTCCGAGCTTTCTCTGTTGGTGGACCGGAGGCAAAGGGAGGAGGATGCATTTTATGTGCACACACAAACATGTGACGCAAATGGGGCGGTGCTAGCGCCCACTTGACGCTAGCACCGCCCCATTTTTGCCAAGCGGTGCCCTATTTGCATAGTGGCAGCAGCACTAGCGTGAGTGGGGGTGAGTGCGCGTACACACGTGTGCACACTGGCCAGCCTGTTTCATGACCCGGTAACCAGCAGGCTACGGCTCAGTAGTGGGCCTTGCCCCACAGATTGGGGACCCCTGCTGTAAAGCACTGTGATGCGGAATATAAGTCTTATTGCTGTTACTCACCATTTTCAAACTGCTGTAGGAAACAAAAGATGGGAGAGGAGGTTAAAATTATGGCAAGGCAACAGCTTGGAGAAGAACATATGAAAAATCATGAAGCTAATATGCCTCTTTCTGAGCAGCAGAAGATCAATGGATCCAAATATTTAGATTTTTTATGTCTGTGTATTTGTTTTTTGTGCTTTTTATTCTCTTTCTGATACTCTTACTCAAAGAGAGAATACAGTAGGAACAGGGCTACCACCCCAACATTTGTGAGTAGCCTCATTTCATAAAAATGACTCTTTAGGAAAGCATTAGAGAACAAGTGAGCTTTATTCAGTCCTTAGATTGTGGCACAGCAGACTGGTTCTGTTAGTGATTGTATTTGTCTCTTTTTTTTTTAGTCCTCTGTTGTGTTGGTTGCTGTAAGCCCCCAAAGCATGTGAGAGAACTGAATGGTGGGAAACCCTAAGTAAATAAATCTATTACGATTCCACTTCATTTTCTCCCAAAAGTTGAGGATCTCTGTTAAACAATAGGGTGCTTATAGTTTCACCACAGAAGCTTTTAAAGTAAATCTTTCAGAATTCCACCTTCTGTGCTTCCTTTTGTTCTGTGGAATTACTCTGCTGGGTGGGAAAAAATAACCCTAACTTATAAAGGAGGCTTCTTGTTTATTTTCATATGATTCTCAATGAGTATGCCATATGTTGTTTTTCCTTTGTCTTTTCCCTTGGTGGGAGTCAGATTTGTATATTTTTTCCTCTGTCCTTTGTTGCTTTCACACTCACTCTCACTGCCTTAGGTGACGTGGGAATGACTCTCATAATGCCCTTGGGCATAAAGCTGGAAAGATGTATTAAGCTCATTAATTTTGTTATTTATTGTCAATAATTGTTCACAAATAGTCTGACCTATAAGCAGACATTATTCAGCTGTATAATCTAGTAGAAACCTAGGCTTGCTTTTTTCCCCCTTGAGCACCACTGTTGTTGTTGTGGTTGTTAGTTGCGAAGTCGTGTCCGAGACCCATCGCGACCCCATGGACAACGTTCCTCCAGGCCTTCCTGTCCTCTACCATCTTCTGGAGTCCATTTAAGCTCACGCCTACTGCTTCAGTGACTGAAATCAAGTGCACTGCAGAAAAAAAATGATGAAGCTTCCCAGTGTTTTTTCATAGGTAGCATTAGGAGTCCTCTGTCTGTAAGCACCCTAACATTTTTGGCTAGCCCAGCTCTGAAATTTCCCTATTCTCATCCTTCGCTTATCTTCTAAAATAATTGTATTTAGCAGTATGCTAACTTTTTTGTTTGTTTGTTTTCCAGGTTCGGTGACAATGAAACGAAAATATTTATCTCCAGTTCTTTAGCACTGAACATGACTTCTGATGAAAATTATGGAGTTTTTGCCTGTTTCATTAGAAATAGTTCTGCTCTTTTTACACTGAAAAAAACAGGTAGTGTGCCTGTGAAAATAATCACAAAAGATTCTATTGATTATCACTGCAGCTACATGTGCACAGCATTAATTATTTTATAGTAGTGGGTTCACAAAGTTATCATCATATATCCATTCAAGAGCAGTTTCCTGATTCTGTTAATCAAACGACAAACTAATGAATTAAAATATTTATTTGATGTATTTGCTGTTCAGTCATAAACAAAATAAACATTCATACAGTCTTTTTCATTATTAATGCAGCTTTAAAACATGGGGTGTAAGAATTTGAGTTGGCCTTCCATCTGCTGGGTGATTCTTGTGAGCGTAAAATAGAATGAAGGAATATTATACAGCCTCAATATCCTGGAGGAAATAAAAGACATTTGCGCTTAAATTAAAAGAGGGTGGGTAAAACTTTGGGCTTTTGAGAACGAGAAGCAGCACTAGCTTAGGAGTTCATGGTATAAGGGCAGTATTGTACCAAGCTATCATCTGTGAATCTAAGGAGAGAAATTGCCACATGATGGCACCAGGTAACAACAAAATTTTCATGGTTGTAGACTAGGCTGGGAAGTTGAAAAACATTCTGGAAGAAGGTAATGTAGTGGCAAACCACTTCCATCCTGTAAAATAATTTCAGGGTAATGCCTTGTGAGACACTGAGTATATTAGCCTGAAAATGCTCGTGGTGCAACTAGCAAAAAGTCAGCACCAATTCTTATTTGTTACCAGGCCAATAAGTAACAATCATGAAAACCAGTACTCTTTCATTTTCATATTGTTAAAAATGTCCCTGTTTGGATGTGTCTATGAAGTCTCCAGGAGCTGAGCTTCAATTTGGCCTGGCTACTTCAAGGAACGTATCCATTTATACTGGCCAGAATTAAGACTTTTCTTCTTCTCCTCAACAGAAATGTAAATGTTGAGTAGCATCCATGCTGCATGTTTTAAGTTTGGGGGAGGACAAAACACATTTTGGTATTCTAAGCAATGAGGGTTCCTCAGTCACTCTGAACATTCTACTGGGTTATGTTAAAGGAGCATTCTGCAGACTTTTTTAGAGCACACTTTTGCAACTTCCAGGTGACAAAAAAAATCTTAAAAGCCAGTTTCTGTGTACAAATGCTAACGAGATAAGCCTGACTTTGAGGAATGTCAGAAATTGACTTCAGATCCATCCTTCATCTGAAGGCCTTTAATTTATTATTTTGTGAATAGGAATGCTCACCACAGAGAATTTTAACTCTCCATTTTTCAAATTCTGCTTACCTGTGTAGTTGTGCTGCTGTTATTTTAGTTAGACAGCAATGTGTCATTTCTCCCCCCAATAGAATCAGCTTTCACTTTTAATTCTATCCCACAGTGTACTTGTTTTGCCATAAATTGTAATTAATGTTGTTTGCTGCCTTTTCAGATGAGACTGCTGGGCACTTGAGCGCAGTGCTGGCCACATTTTTTGCTGCAGCACTCCTGCTATTTCTAGCTATAATGTATGTGAAGTGTCGATTGAATGCTCTTCTCTGGTACAGGAATCATTATGGAGAAGTAGAAATCAATGGTATGTTTTTTCCCTCTCCTCTTGATTCAGAATATTTAACATTTGGAGAAGTCATTGAAATAAGAGAGGAGGGATTTTTGAAAATTATATGGGATGTTAAAATTCTAGCCAAGCCTATATTTTTACATATTTCTTTTAAGTGGGGAATAATCAGCCACAACAGGTGCCAGACTGCTGTCTCTTGACACCCAGGGATCTGTGCAATAGATGAGGGAAGCCGACATATGTATAATTTATTGCATTTTATTTCCTGTATCTTTTGTTCAATTTAACTTTGTCTAGTATTCCATCTGTTTACATGACATTGCTTCCAAGGTTATTCTAAATTCAAAGTTAACTCCTCCTTTCCATCCCATTTTGAAATTCCACCACAAAAAAGCTTGCGGGTACCAGGGGAATTAGATGAGGATTTATTTACTTTTTAAAAAATAAAATAATTTAAATAAATAATTAATTAATCTGTTGGTATAGCATACTGCATTTCTCTATGCTTTTTTCTACAGATGGAAAAATTTATGATGCCTATGTATCTTACGCTGATTCAGTGGATGATAGAAAATTTGTGAATTTCATAGTGAAGCCACAGCTGGAGAATCGCTATGGTTACAAGCTCTTTTTAGACGAGAAGGACATTCTGCCCAACTCAGGTAAGAACCAGGCATAAGAAGAGGGCAGTGTTTGGTAGGTTGGCTCTACAGCCTAGCTTCCTGAATTGATGGAGAATTGCAAGAGGACATCCAAAGATACTGTGATGTCACCAAAAGGGAATTAACTGAGTTTTTTCCCCCCCTCAGTTGGAACAGAAAGGTAGGAACAGGAAGACTCCCAGAAGCATTCTAATCTTTCCTTCAAATGGAATATGGGTTAAATAATTTGCACCAATTTAAACATTTTGCTGTTAAATTTCAGCAGCAAGTTTTTAGAGGTACCTCGTGAAGGCCTAGGTTTATTCACTTCGGTCCTGTGGAATGATTTGAGTGAATCAAGAGAAATGTATAGTTAATTTGCTTGTTTGTCCTCCTGTTCATAACAGAGTAGCTTTTTTTGAATGCTGACATACTGGAGTGAAATGTGGTCTTTGTTTTCAGGACCTTGTGTTTTATATTTGAATAATCCATGTTAACTACTAGACCAAATTGGCCGCCTTACAGCAAACTCCTGGCAATAAAGCAATAACAACAGAGCGTCATCAGATTTTAACAAGCAGGGTAATGTGTAATGCAGCATTTCTCAACCTATGGGTTGCGACCCCATTTGGGGTCGATTGACCATTTCACGGGGGGTCGTCAAGCAAGGCTGTCCGCCATTTTTTCCTTTTTCCGGCGGGTGCCTTACCTCCCTTGAGCTGGGCCAGCTGGTGGTCGGCCTGCTCCATCTCTGCTGCTTGCCAGCTACGCCTCGGCCAGCGCAGGGGGCGAAACCACGCATGCGCGGCGCTCCTGGGCAGGGAAAGTCCTCAACTTATGACTGGTTGGGTAGTCCTCGACTTACGACTGGTTTAGTCCTTGACTTATGACCGGTTTAGTCCTTGACTTACGACCGGTTTAGTCCTCGACTTATGACCAGTTGGGGTCGCGGCATTAAAAAGGTTGAGAACCACTGGTGTAATGGATATTGCTAGTGTATTAATAGCCGTGGCCAGGCTGGCCCTCTCCAAGAGATAACCATGGAGCAGAAAAGAAGACTTTCCTTCCGGAGGAATAACTGCATCTCCATTGATCCTGGACTATTGGCTCCAGGAGTATTCTTAAACTCATCATCTCCTTAAGAAGAAATGTCCCCCGTTTGGAACAAGAAGCCTTCTCTGCAGTGCGCCACCATTGTCTGGATGCAGCTTCACTTTATTTGCCTGTTCTTGAAAAAAAAATCGCTGCTTTCAGGCATTGGTCTAAAAGCTGTACAAATTCTCTTGATTCAGAAAATATGGAGAAATACAGCCTGCTGTTATCAATGTACTGATGAAGTCTCTGCTGGTGTTTTCATCTAAATGTTAGATGTCACTGGGAACAGAATAAATTCCTGTGGAACTTTACAGCTTAATTGTCATCAGACTAAAATAAGAATAGCCCTGAAATAGGAAAAGAGCCAGTCTAACAATATGCCCTGAATACCTTATTTCACAGAGATGCTACTGAAGGATACTATGGTGAAAAGAATCAGGAGCTATTAAAAAACTGAGCAGGATGAACAAGTTTAAATTTCCTCTGATTCTCTGATAGGGATCTGATAGAGATCTTCCATCCCAACATTGTTAAGTTCCAAATTATGAGACTTAATTTGGATTTGGAGGCTAATGATAATATTCTCCTGCATAAGGTAAAGATGAATGACTAAAAAAAAAAATCTCCAAGGGGTTGGGCTTTCTCAGAAAATAAATAAATAAATAAATAAACAAACAAACAAACAAACAAACAAACAAACAAATAAATAAATAAATAAATAAATAAATAAATAAATAAATATTCTTTTCCAGAACCTTCTGCAGAACTGATTATGAATGTTAGCCGATGTCGACGCCTTATTGTGGTTCTTTCTTATGCCTATTTAGAACAGGAATGGTGCAATAATTTCAGGTAAACAGACAATCCTTTCTTTAACATTTGTGTGTGTGTGTGTACTTCCTCCCTTCTCTCATTATGTCTGGTTTTTTTAAAAAAATGCTGTACTGTCTTGTAAACTGCATTTTGCTGTGATGCATAAACTAATAAATTGTTTCTTGTATGATTCCTCCAAACCAAGTTTTCAAACTAATTATTTATTCTGGGTTTCCAATATCTGTTTCATGAGTTTTTTGCAGGTCACTATTTGGTTTGAATGTCAAGGTAAACTCTGACTTGAAAAACTAAAACAATAAATATTCTGTTCAACCGATTATGTGCATGTAGCTGATTGTCAATCTTCCAAGCTATAGTTGAAGACACTGGAAATGTGATATTTGCATGCAGTCCCTTTTTTTAATAGGTTCCTAGATCACCTTATTCACAGCCACTAAAATCTCTCCTATGTTTTTGTAAATGATACCTAGGAGACTAACATATGTATTTTGCATATTAGCTTCTGATATTTAAGCAACTGGCATATTTCTAAGCTTAATGAAACTTGGATATGGTACATATTAGATGAATGAAAGAAATGTAGGTGCTCCTGCAGAGTGAGCACTATAAATAATTTTAAAAATCAAGTTTTGTTCGTAATTCTGTAAAGCCATTGCCTGTTTTTTTTAGGGAAGGTCTTTGGAGACTGCTGGAACTGTCCCGGAAACCAATCTTCATTGTCTTTGAGAGCCAATATCAAGACATAGCACATCCAGCCATTAATTTGCTAAAGCAGCACAAGAGCAATGTGACCTTGTTGATGTGGCATGCTGGTTCCATGGTAAACTGGGAGGAAAAGGCTGCAACCTCTTTTTGTTTTTTAAATAGCAAGATAATATTTGAGATGCTATTCTAAGTGTAGGGTAGCTTCTCTCCTGAGAATGACCATAGGCAATCCTTTAAGTATTTACCTAATAGCATTGCATATTGAGAAGCTTTGACTATTCTTTGAAGCCTAGATTTTGACTTCATGTAGTAGTAAATTAGTAGGAGTAGGAGTAGAAATTAGAAACATTTCTTCATTGTGTAACTTTTCATAATGAACTATTTCAGAAGTGGTGAACCTGTAACTTCCCAAGATAATAGTCTCAGTTGCCAGCATAGTCAGTGGTGGATGCTGGGAATTGTAGTTTTCAACTTTGATTTGTGGAGATCCTTGCTCAGTAGGTGATTACCCTGAATGCTTGTTGACTAGAAAATAGATCGTTGAGGCTGACAAGTCACATCTCTCTCTCTCTGTCTACATACATACATACATAGAATGAAGTTGTTTTAAGTGCTGCTACAGAAAATTATAAGAAAAAATGTTATGATGCCTCGTCTTTAAAAGAAACAAAGCAAAAATCCATAGTGAGGCACCAAAACCAGGAAAAATAAAAATTAATAATACATACGGTTTTTCACCCAAGATGTTTAATGCACAGATAGCTCAAAGGCAAATAAAAAATGTGGATTAGTGAAGATGAAAAAACACAAATATTCTCAAAGCAGGAATGTGGAAACGCATTATATCAATATATTATTATTAAGACTTATTTCTGTTTACATATCAGTGGTACAGGGATAATAACATGGGGTCTTTTTCATTGGGTTATTGAAGGAAGAATGAAAACTTTTCTTGAGATATGAAAATAATTTTACATGAGCTTAGTACAACTTGAGTATTTGAAACAATCCTTATTAATAAAGGAGAATATTTGTAGTTCAGGGTTGAAATCGGGGTCCGTAGTGCTTTCTGAGCTTGTTTTCTTGCAGACATTTCATTACCCAACTAGGTAACATCATCAGTGCTAGTAAGGAGTGCAGTTTGCTATCAATTTATATTCTAGTCTAGTGGCTTTCCCTGTTAGTATTGGTGGGGGTGGTCTTAAAGATTCTTTGGTTGGGCTGCTTACTGTTGGCTTCTTTGGCAGTTTCTTAATTGGGGTATTGCTGGTCTGATGTTAACCTAGGAATTAATCTATGCTAATCTGGGTGCTATTCCATAGGGGGGAAAAACAGCAAATGTGATGTCTTTTTTTCCTCCCTAGGAATGAAATATCTCCTGGCTCAGTAAAAAGTGTCTAATTTAAATTTTCTGTGTAGTATTTCCTCATTTGTGCCAGAACTAAATTGTATGGGCTGGGCTGCTGTTTGAGAGGCTCAGGAAATTATTTTCTTGCCAAACGGGAATTAATTGGGAAAAGGAGCTCAGGAAGGACTTCAAAAATGAATACATTAAAAGATCAAACGCAAATAATTCCAATAAGTGGAGGGGCCAGTGGTGGGATTCAGCCGGTTCGCACCACTTCAGCAGAACCGGTAGCTAATTTTTTGTTGCCCAGGCCCAGAGTGGATTTCCGGAAGCGGCATCCACACAGAGAACCGGTTGTTCTCATATTTGAATCCCACCACTGGAGGGGGGGGGTTTAGAGCATATATAAGAAATAAAAAGAGGACCAGATTCTCAAAAAAAGGGGGGGGGAAACCATGGAAAGTTTGGTTCTCCTGCAGTGGACGTGTTGAAAGCTAGACTGCTACCTGCCAGGAATGCTTTCATTTGGATTTTTCTACAAAGTGTGTGTGTGTGGGGGGGGGGAGGGATTGAACAGAATGCTTTATTCCATGATTGGATAGAAGTCTGACAGCATTTATTTGTATACAGGTAGTCCTCCACTTATGACCACAATTGAGCCCAAACATTCTGTTGCTAAGTAAGAGAGTTAAGTGAGTTTTTGCCCCATTTCTTGCCACAGCCATCAAGTGGATCGCTGCGGTTGTTAAATTAGTAACACAGTTGTTAAGTGAATCTGGCTTTCCCTTTGAGTTTGCTTGTCAGAAGGTCGCAGAAGGCGATTACATGTCCTCAGGACATTGCAACCCTCATAAATATGAACCAGTTGCCAAGCATCCTAATTTTGATCATGAGACCCTGGGGAGGTTGCAATGGTTGTAAGCATGAAAGATGCATGTAAGTCCCTTTTTTCAGGGCTGCTGTAAGTTCGAATGGTCCCTAAATGAATGCTTGTAAGTCAAAGACTGCCTGTCCTTTTATTTATTTATTTAATGTTACATTCCTAGGAAAAGGGCATCTTCTTTCATTCTTAGTATGCAGTTTCCGGAGAGGCTGGCTTTCTCTTTTATGCATAAGAATAGAGGTGCATTTAAAATCTGGAGAGGACATTGTTTCATTCTGGGTTTTTTTTCCCTGTGTGAACATTAGAACAAGGTCTTTTTGAAGAGTTTTTGTCTTCTTTGCCTCACTCACTCAGTCTTCCAGAATGCTTTCACAGTCATGGAGAGTGATTGTTTCTATTTTCTGTCAGCGTTTTCCAAAATCATGGTGGCTGATTGAAACATAGAAGCCTGTCAGCCATAGGGACGTAGAGGACTGGCCAGAATCTGGAAATCATCACGAGATGATCTTTGTGTAATTTTGCACAATTGTGAGGATCTCAATTCTTACTCTGACGTTAATTTGTTTTTAGTTTTGAGTCATGTGAACTAGCAGGAAAGGTGATCTGTACTATATTTGCTTGCTACTGCCCATTGTGCTTTTTAAATGTATACCAAAATAAGTGATGTTCCTAGGGAAAATGACATTTTCAGTCACATAATCCTTGTTGCTTCTATTCAGTGAGCACATATTAGCCATGAATATCAGTAACAAGGAATCATTTCCTGATGGTTGAGCTATGTTTACACAGATAATTCTGTGATAAATGCTGCTAAATTCGTCTTAAAAATTTTACACACACACACGTTCCCATTAATGACAAAATGGTAGATCTTTCAGTTCACCAGTATATGGAGATAATACTTCAATATGTAAGAGAACAATAATGCTTTTGCCATTGTTGAGGCTTAACATATTCAGATCCCGATAAATTGTAGAGTGACTAAAATCAAAGGCTCCTCTTTTGAGGTTTATCACCAATTAGAAGACCAGCATGATTTAATATACACTATAAAGAATCCTAAATAGGTAAATAAAAGCTATGAGGGAAATTAAAACCACGACTGTAGAAATTATCTGCCTCCCCTGCAATAGTAACCACTAACAACAACAAAATCTTGTTTCAAAAACACTGCTGCTACCTGAAAAATTCCATCCAAATCCGACATGGGAGGGCTCTGCAGTTTGCAATCAGTGCATGAAACCTATATAAACTTGAATAAATTTCCCATTTAGTGATATTTCTAAATCGCATAGGAGCAGCATGTTAATCTTTCATTCTTGTTATTGTTGTTGCGAAGTCATGTCCGACCCATCGCGACCCCATGGACAACGTTCCTCCAGGCCTTCCTGTCCTCTACCATCTTCTGGAGTCCATTTAAGCTCGCACCTACTGCTTCAGTGACTCCATCCAGCCACCTCATTCTTTGTCATCCCCTTCTTCTATTGCCCTCAATCTTTCCCAGCATTAGGCTCTTCTCCAGTGAGTCCTTCCTTCTCATTAGGTGGCCAAAGTACTTGAGTTTCAACTTCGGGATCTGGCCTTCTAAAGAGCAGTAAGGGTTGATCTCCTCTAGGACTGACCGGTTTGATCGCCTTGCAGTCCAGGGGACTCGCAGGAGTCTTCTCCAGCACCATAGTTCAAAGGCCTCAATTCTTTGGCGCTCAGCCTTTCTTATGGTCCAACTTTCACAGCCATACATTGCAACTGGGAAAACCATGGCCTTGACTATACGTACTTTTGTTGGCAGAGTGATGTCTCTGCTTTTTAGTAATCTTTCATTCTGGCTCTCCTTATATGAATAAGGGAAGCAGGCTATCACTCTGATCTTAATGGCTGGGGCTCCTGATTTGGGTTCCCCCCCAATACTGAAAGTAAAGCTCTCGTTTAACATCTCTTCTCAAAATAAGGCAGCACAAGATGAAATTATCTCAAGAGAGATTTTAAAGTGTATTTGATGGAAGGTTTTCTATCATGGTTAAATCATTCCGTTCAATAAATATAAAGGGTTACGTTCTGTCAAGATAAGTTCTGAGAACACTGATCCCAGTTTTCAAAAAAGGGGACTAATAAATTATACACCAATCAGTGTAAGAGATATTTTTTAAAAATACAAGTGAAATACTTCTCACTTACTTATGAGGAATGGGTCCTATTGTGTGATGAAACTGCCGGAGAATGAGCCCATGGTTCAAAATTAGAGACCAGTTTTGTACTTGCTCACTTAATTCTTTTTAAAAAAAATAAATTGAGGCAGCTTTTGTGGACTTTGAATCAGACCAACTATTTTAATCAACTGAAATACATTCTAAAAGAACCTTTCTAATACCAACATCAATTACTATTTGTTAATTTTATTGAGAGTGATATACTCAAATTGCATACTCTCAGCATAATTGCTTTACTCTTGGGATAAGGGAAAAAATAGCCAAATCCGGAGCCCCACTCTGATTAAGATCAGAGAGACAGTCTACTTCTTTTGTTCACACAAGGAGAATCAGAATGAAAGATTAATGCACTGCTCCTATTCAATTTAGAAATATCAGTAAATGAGAAACATATTTTCTTATGTTTAATACCTAGTTATATTTTACTTTCTGTCATAATTATGCATTGCTGCCCTCTTATCCCAACTTCTTAACAAATTTGCCCCTAATCAAAAGGATTGCTATTTTTCTATTATAATCACCAAGAAAAAGCTGTCTGAATTTTTTAAGTCAGTGAATTCAGTATAATACTCTTTTTCCTGTTCCTATACAAGCTTGTTGACATATTACATGCTATCAGGTTGTTTTTAACTCTTAGCAAAGTATATAGATGGATTTTCTCCATGATGATCTCTCCCTAACCAGGTTTTTTCAGGTCTTCTAACAGTGCTCACATCACTTCTGTAACTGAGTCCCTTCATCTTTTCATTTTCTTTTTCCTTCCACCTTTCCCAGCATGAAAGCCTTCTCCAAAGAGTTGGGTCTTTTTGTGCTTTGAAAAGAGCCTGCTCATTTGTGCTTTGAATGAGAATTATGGGTTGATTTTCCTCTGTGATCCATGTATTTGTTTTCTTGGTTGTCTACAGTACCCTCAAGTATCTTCTCCAGTGAAAGTTCAAACCATCAATATTCTTCCTATCCTGCTTCTTCAAACCCAATTTTTGTTTCCGTAGAGGGTCCCAGGGCATGCCACAGTTTGCACAATTCTGATCTTTGTTAAGTATTATGGACACATTGCAGCATTTGAGTATCTTTCCCAAGGCCTTCATGGCTACTTTACAAAGTGCTTGTCTGCAGTGTATTTCTTGAAAGATTGTTCCCTTACTGTTGAGGATTGATTCTGAAAAGCAGTAGCTATCTACCACTTCAATATCTTCATTGTCCGTTGTAAGACTGGTGGTTCTACTTATTATGGTGTAATGCTGTTTCTCGTCTCTTCTAAAATCTCTCTGAAACTGTTATGTTCCTTTCTGAGATTTTTTTTGTCTTTCTTGGCTTTGGCTTCTATTCTCTTCTTGGCATTTTCCTGGTTTGTTCTGGCATCCAGTTTGCTTTCTTCTGTTTCATCTTTGGCAGTCTCTTTTCACACTCATCCTTAACAACCTCTTTGAGTTCTTTCCATAGTTCTTCTGGTTCTCTATCAATGGGGCTCAGGATTTCAAAGCGATTTCTGATGTTCTCCTTGAAAATGGTTGGTACATGTTCAAGAACATATTGTGAAAACTGGCTGGCTTTCTTCTTCTTTAGCTTAACTTGGAACTTGCACATGACTGGTTTGTGATCTGTTCCACAGCCATATGGCCGTATCTTTGATGCTATAATTTAGCTCTTCCATCTTATTTCAGTAATAAGTTAGTCAATTTGATTTTATGCACATCTGATGGAGATGTCCATTTATGTAGGCATCATTTGGGTTATTTGAAGGCAGTGTTAGCTATGAAGAATTCCTTGGCATCACTGACATTGATAAGTCGGACTCCTGCTTCATTTTAATTTCCTAAGCTATACATTCCAACTGCATTTTTTCTTTTTAATGTTTCCAACTTTGGTATTCCAGTCTCTAATGACAAGTTTGCTTGCATGTTCTGACAATTTTAAATTGAACTTGATGTAAAACTCCTTGTTTTCTGTATCAGTGGTTGGAGCATCAATTTGGATGATTGTTATATTAAAGGGGTGTCCATGAAACCATATCGGTATTATTTGGTCAGTGATTGCCTTGTAGCCATGTACTGTTTGTGCTATACCCTTCCTAATTATAAAAGCAATGCCATTTCATTTTTATAATACATATTTTTATTTTTATAATCACAAGTGCTTAATATTTTATCAGCAACATATTGTCTGGGTTCCAACATTTAATTTACTAATACATATTAAGTTCCTTTCTCTCTACCTCGTTTTTCTAGCCAATAATAAAAGGTATCCCATGTCTAAAATAAACTGAACTTCTTTCTCTTTCATTTTCAATGTCAGTCTATCCATTTCTGCACGCTCTTAAGATTTTTTTTAATTAACACTTCCTCCATTGGTAAATCTTCATTTTTTCAATGTTGAGCAAATACAATTCTTGCTGCAGTTAATATATGTAAAATTAAATATATACACTCTTTCTCATAATTTCCTACAATTATGCCTAACAAAAATAATTCTGGCTTAAAATCTATATGTTTTTTCATCATTCCTTCATTTTTTATCCTCTAATAAACAGTGTTATTTTTTTTAACTGAAGGTGTCTAATCCCAATCAGCAACCTCTGATATCTAAGATGTCATTTTGAAGTTTTTTCATCTTTCACTATGTTGAGTTTTCCCCTGTTCACGCTTCTTACATTCCATGTTCCCATTGTAATTTTGCCTTTGCAGCTTTGGATTTTTTTTTCCTGTGTGTCAACATCAGCAATTAGATTTAAGACTTAATATAACCATGTAACATCAGTACTACGCCAAAAGAACTCCAGTGTTTCATTGGTATCATATTGAGTGCCATCTGACCTGAGAGGTCCATCAGCCACCACTATATTGTCCATCATTTTATATTTTCTACCCATGTGGCTTTCTTGGGAAAAAAACCAGGAGTGGTTTATTATAAGTAGTTCTTAGATTACAACTACTCATTCAGTAACCCTTCAAAGTTGTGAAGGTGATGAAGAAGTGGTACTTATGACAGTCCTTAAAGTTCTGACTGTTGCAGCATCCCTGCAGCCATGTGATCACAATTTGGGTGCTTGGCAACCAGCTCGCACTTACAGTGTCCCGCGATCATATGGCCACTTTTTCCTCCCCAAAAGCACAACTAGGGAGTATGAGATCCCAAGGATCTTAGGAGACACCCCCCCACCTACGTTCCATAGCATGCTCCTGTCTACAGCACCCCCTCCACATGCCCACACTCATTAGCACCAGCCTGCAGCCCACACTGGTCCACTAAATGCTCTTGCGGCCCTGCTTGCATCTCTATTGCCTGCTCTCATGGCACCCATGCCCCCCCTCATGCCTTGCCTGGGACTCCCGTCTACTCTCACTTAACAAACCACATGCTCCTGGGGTTAGACAGCAAATGAGATTGCTGGATTGCCATTGCTAAGCATTGTGGTCACATGGCATCATGCTTTATGATCGCATCACTTAGCAATGGAAATTTAAATTCCAGTTGCCATTGTAATCTGAGGACTACCTGTATGTCCTGTACAGTATGAAATGATGCCTTAACATTGTCACTAAAGTGATCTTCTGCCTCCACAATCTTCCTATATTGCTGCTGTCCAATATAGGTTCCTGCTTGCTTTAGTTGGGCAGCTGGGATGACCTTCATGCCTTGGATGACACTGCTAGGAACACAGTATGCACTGTACTCTTGATATACACTCCCAACATTTTCACTCATCCTTCTCAAGAACAATATTCCCTACTCCCCATGATGAGGCAGCACAGCAAGGCTTTGGTGGGATGTGTGTGTGCACAAAGCTACACAGCCTGTTAATATTATTGCTTACGTTCTTCCGTAAGAATGTCTTCAGCATAGATTATCAGACAGCTGAAATCCTTGCGGCTAACCATACTATAAACCATCATGTAGAACAGTGACATCTTTGAGATATAAAAGTGCCGCTAATATTCAGTGAATAAATGTTGTATTTTGCAATTGTTTATTCCCAGATTTTTGTCGTGCCCAGAAAAGGCTGTTGTGTTCTTAACCTTCATTAGATAGTCTAAGAGCATTTCCTAGATCAGTAATGGGATTTTTCATCCTAAAAGTACCAGGCACTGATTGAAGGATATTTCCCCCCAAATATCCTGAACAGGTGGGATCATCTTACCTTTCCTAGAGGCAGACATTATTGATGAGTAGGAGATGAAGGCCCCTGGCTGGACATAATGGAACCTAATACCCTGCACAGGGACAAGAGATGGAAAGAGCAGGGGAGAGGGAGAATCTGGCACCACCTCTGCCTTGTTTAGAATGAGAACTCTAGAAATATATGGGCTATTCATACAGGAAAAGCTTTCCGTAACCTGAGACACTGCAATATATTCATGTTTCCTTTGTATGTATGTGTACATTTGTCCTATAAGTTTGTACAGTGGTGGCTGTTCATTATTTATGTAGTTTCATTTTGCCTCAGCCAATGACAGCTATAAATAATGTTGTCTATTTTTCTCTGTGTCTCAGCTCACCCCAACTTCTTTGCAAGGAAGGTGCAGCAGTTGATCGGTGAGACTAAAGTAAATAATGAAAAAGACAAAGGAAGGGCCACATCCTGGGAGGGAATGGGACAACTCGCCACGGCTAACTTGCCGCAGCCAACTCACCATGGCCAACTTGCTGTAGGACAACTTGCCACAGGCAACTTGCCATGGGACAACTCACTGCGGAACAATTTGACAATTCTATTATTTAAAATAAAAAAAATATTTTAATTTTTGTTGATCACATTTCATTCTGTCCCTCCTTTTGCGCCTTTTCTTTAATGATTCTGTTCCACCATTTCTTTGCTATTAGTGTAACTTTTGGCCAGCAAAGAGTTGTCCTGTGGCGAGTTGGCCATGGTGAGTTGTCCTGCAGTGAGTTGGCCATGGTGAGTTGGCCCCGGCAAGTTGGCCATGGCACGTTGGCCACAGCAAATTGTCATAGACCAGTGATGGCGAACCTTTTAGAGATTGAGTGCCCAAAAACCACCTCCCGCCCTGCTCTGCCCCCGCCCACCCCCTGCCCCACCCACCTGCAGGGCCACGCACCATGTCCATAGCCCGCCGCAGCAGATGGCCCAGGCAGCTCTGCAGCACTATGGCAGCCATGCCTTCTTCCCACACCTTTCAGCATCATCTGCATGCTATGGGGTGCGAGGGCGGAGTCTTGTCCCTGTTGCCTGGCTATGTACTTGGCTGTGCTGCTCCATGCAGGCCGCGCCTGGGGATGACTCTCCTCCAGGGGGACTGCTGGTGAGGGGGCCATGGGGGGAGATGGGGCCGGGGCAACACCGCACGTGCCCACAGAGAGGGCTTCAAGTGCCGCCTCTGACACATGTGCCATAGGTTCGCCACCACTGTCATAGACCCTCCAGGAAGGTTTCTGCCTCCTTGTGTCTGAAAATATAGTAAAGTTGGCAAGAACATCTATTAGTTCTGCCAGTTGACTGAGAAGTGATACTTGCATTATACACATCACAGTGTTTCAATTTCACTTCCTCCTCCACAATTGTAATCAATGTTACCCAAATATACTATATAGTAATCTTACATGATCACATGAAGTCACTTGTTGCATAAAAAGTTGTTAGGTTTGTAGAACTGGAATTATTTGGCAGGAACATAGCTGGCAGAAAATTGAATGATGGATTTGTCTAAGTCAGTGGTGGCGAACCTATGGCACGGGTGCCAGAGGCGGCACTCAGAGCCCTCTCTGTGGGCACGCGCGCCGTCACCCCAGTCCTAGGCCTTCAGCTGGGTTTTATAAAACCTTTTCGCTTTAGGCCTCCGCCGCCGTGTGCAAAAGAAAAAAAAAAGATTCAATCAGTCAATTTCAACTTCTCGCGGGGAAAAAAAAGATCTTGCAAAGTTGGAATTGATTGATTGAACTTTTTAGTCCCACCCAGTCTGCCGTTACCACTGCAGCCACGCCCACCCTATTGGCCACGCTCGCCCAATGGGCCACATCCACCTGACACTCGACGATACATAAGTGGGTTTTGGGTTGCAGTTTGGGCACTCGGTCTCTAAAAGGTTCACCATCACTGGTCTAAGTCATCGCATTCATGGCAAGAAAGTCAGATGGCCCAGAAATAGCAGGATAGGGAAAGGAATTTTTGCAAAGCTGTTGTCTGCTTGATCTCCCTACAGTTTTTGAGACTCCCCTTGATATATCCACATATTCTTCTGCTTTTTCTTTACAATGATGAAGGGGGGAAAAAACTGGCTTAAAGTGCATACAGACATATGCAGAACATACAATTGCACTAAAATTGTAAGTTAAAAAGAAAAAGTAAGTTTGGCAGCTAACACCAGTCTTCTCTGGTTTTGCAGGATGTTTCATCTCAGAGATGAAACAAAGCTGAATGTAGATATTACTCAGAGAACTATTCCCAGCAACAGGCTTTTTATCTCCCTCCTTCAGTCCTTTGGAAGCCACACACTGTTTCTACACTCTCAAGTCAGGTTATTGTGATATATTACTGAAAAGACTACATATGAGGGTGAGCCTATGACAATTTCTTTTTCTATCCCCTGCTTCTAGGCAATTTCATCAGATTTCTGGAAGGAACTGTGCCTCGCCTTGCCAAGGAAAGTATCTTATCAAGGCCTCAGGGGGGATCCTCAAACCTATCTCCAGGAAGACAAGGATCCAATGCTGATTCTCCATAGCAACTATCCAGAATTCCAGGGGGACTCTCACCCTGAAGGAGACATTGGTAATAACACAATATCATGTTAGCTCTGTCACTGTTTCTTAATGGAATGACTCTGAAACGGGTCTTTCTGGGGCACAAATATGAATGTGACATAGTTGATGTTAATCATACTGATTCTGCTGGGGCCTTACTTTCCTTTCTTTAATTATTCCATGAAAAGGCTTGACAATTGGAACTAATGCTTGAAAGAAAGAAAAAATGGAATTGCCAAAATATCAATTATAGTAGGCAACTATAAACATTAATGGGTTAAGACATAAGGCAGTGATGGCGAACCTTTTAGAGACCGAGTGCCCAAACTGCAACCCAAAACCCACTTATGCATCATCGGGTGCCGGGTGGGTGTGGTCCATTGGGTGGGCATGGCTGCGGTGGTAACGGCAGACTGGGGGGACTAAAAAGTTCAATCAATCGATTCCAACTTTGCAAGATCTTTTTTTTTCCCGCAAGAAGTTGAAATTGACTGATTGATTGAACCTTTTACAGTGGAGACAAATGAAAAAGTATGTATCCCTTGAGAATTGAAGGCTATCCAATTATTTTTAACTCAAATTTTCTCTTCTTCCAGTCCAGGTTTGCACAGTTAGGTTTAAATCACACTAATTAAAGTACTTAACTTTCATGGTATTTATATTAGGACATGTTTGCCTAATATTTTAATATGTTTTGATTGATTACGACTCTCAGCTCCATTCTTTGCTGTTTCTGTGACTTCCAAATGACCTAATGGTGGCTGATGTAGAATGGCATCAGTTTAACCAGCCCCTGCTTTGCCCAAGCACCCCTGGCCTCAGTCTGTGTAAAAGTCAATGTATTACAGGCAGTGAACCTCCTTAGCACACTGGGGCACAGTTTACTGCATGCTAATTAATCCATACGTGTTTATAAATTCATATTAAATACTGATCAGCAAGCAAGACAGGACTTTCCATAAAACAATTTGCAGTAACCATAAATTGTGTAGTGGTATATAGATAGATGGAGATTGCATTTTAATTATTGTGATAAATTTATTTTACTGTAGCAATATGGGAGGGTGGCATATAATCTTTTCATTAAGTAACATTCTGACTTCCTGTGTCATATATACCAATATATCATAACTGAAAAAAAGAAAGCAATAAGAAGCACGAATCAGAATTGAAAGGGGATATTTAGACCATCAAGCCCAAGCCCTGCTCAGTGCAAGAATTCAAATTAAAGCATGCTTAACAGATTTCTGTCTAGCCTTAGTCAAACATATGCAGTGAAGTTGAATCTCTTAGCTCTCTGGATAATTGGTTCCAGCATTGAGCTACTCTTAATGATATATATTCTTATGCATGACATTCTTTACTGTATGTATAAAAAACATGTCAGAAACCACCAACAGCAGTGGTGGGATTCAGCCGGTTCGCACCAGTTTGGCAGAACTGGTAGCTAATTTTTTGTTGCCCAGGGCCAGAATGGACTTCCACAAGCGGCATCCACACAGAGAACCGGTTGTTCACATATTTGAATCCCACCACTGACCAACAGACTATTAGAACCACATGGCATCACCGTGGCACACAAACCTACTAAGGCCATCCAAAACACCCCACCTAAACCCCAAGATCCAGCAGCCCCAGAAGAAAAAAACAGGAGTCATCTTCAACATACAGTGTGAGGACTATAACAGCCATTGTTTAGGACAAACGGGCAGAAGACTAACAGAGTGCATCTATGAATACCATCTAGCAGGAACAAAAAGACCAAAACACCTCACCAGCAAGCAACACCCAGATGAGCAGAGATTAACACCGAGATTAACATTAGATCAACAATCCAGAAGTTAAAAATACCTCCAGTCAAGCAACCAGCAGCTCAGACAAACAAACTAACAATAAACAACAATCAAGGGACCACCAAGACTACTCCCACCAACACCCACAGGGCAAGCCATTTGTATATAAAATGAGAGCAACCTCCACTCCCTTGTAGATGAAACATCTGCAAGAAAACAGCCAAGCTTAGAGAGCACCGAGGATCCCACAGTTCAACCCTGAGCCACACATATTATCTTCTATTGATATTCTTTAGGTATTTGAAGGCTGTCCTCATATCCTCTTCACTGCGGTTCTTCTCTGACTTCTTTCCGTTTAATTTCAATGTTCTTGATCATTCTACCCTTCTCTATACCCTCTCCAATTTATTTGACCCCTTCTTAAGGTGTCCACTGCAGTAGCATACTTGAGGTGAGATCTGACCAAAGCAGAATAAAATAGAACAAACAATTACTTCCCAAGATTTGAATAAAAATGAAGAAGAGTCTAGAAGCATATTTTATATAGATCCCTTGATTTGGAAACTCTGCTTCTGTTGTTATAACTAAAATTGCATTTACTATTTTCCCACCCATATCATGTGATTGACTCATATCCAGTTTAAAATTCTTTTGTATTTTAATTCCTTTTTCAAAGATACTATTGTTAAGCTAGGTATCCCATCACACATTTGTATCCTTGGTTTCTATTTTCCAAAACAAGAACTTTGCACATGCATCTTTCATTTGGTTTATATTCAGCCCACTCCTTTAACATGTCAAGATACTTTGTAATGTTATATCTGCCATCTTGCTGTCTTACCCAATTTTCTCCCATATGAAAATTGGGTAAACATTCCTGCCACTTCTTGATCCAAGTCATTAACAGAAATATTGTATTATAAAGGATCTCAGGCTGAGTTTTATGGTACCCATCTTGATCCCTCGCTCCAGTCTATAAGGACTCTCATCCTTAAGGACACTCCAGCTTGATGAGCAGTTCTTGGATTGCAATTTCTGAGACAGCTATGCCTCCACTTATGCTTATGTCACTCAGCTTTTACTTCGCTAACTTCTCAGAATGTTATGTGGCATTTGGTTGGATGTTTTGTTGAAATCTAGATGTATTTATCTACAACTCTCCCACATTTTACTCAACAGGCTATCCAGTTTAAAAGAAAATATGATCAAATTAGTTCTTTTTGTTTTTGGCAAATATGCACTGACAACTGGTGATTACTGCAGTACTTTCAAAGTACCGGTACTTGGGGTTTATGATCTTTTCTTGAGTTTGTGCAAATATTGATGGCAGATACAGGGATCTGTAGTTCCTGGATTCTCCTTTTTCCCCCTTTTTGAAGAAAGGAGCAATAGTTGTTCTGACATTTGATCCCTCCTTAAGGATTTTTCAAATATAATTTATAATGCTTTGGCCAGACTATCATCTGACTCCTTAAGTACCTTAGATGTGATCTATCTGGCTCTGGGTTTCTAATCAAGCTGCAATACTGCCATTTTAGTCTGTTCTTCACAGTTGCTTGCTGGAACACATCCCTGACATTGAGGCAAAGTAGCCATTGAATAGCTCTGCTTCTATTCCGTAGGGCAGTCTTCCATCTCCAGAGCCTGAAACCTGGAGATATTGTAGCTACTTCATATTATTTCTTTTTTAGGCATTTAGGCATTTAGATCAATGGTAGGAAAATACATCTGTGGGCATTCATTAAAATCAGAAGATTGAATGAACCAGTCCTGGCATTGGGAATTTGCTAATGCAGCCTGAGCTTGCAGGGCAATACATTTTAATTTTAGCAACAGGAGCAAAATAAGTTTAGTGTTCATAAAAGATTTACCAGCATCTAGCAGCACAAAACCAAGCTTACTTATACTCTCTCATTTTAATTGTTGGGAAAAATAAAAGCAGTTCATGAGTTTGGCTGGGCTTCCCTTGTAATTGTGACAGCAGTGGTTGTCTTATTTTACAAAAGAGCTATGTTTATGAATAAGGATTGTTCATGTCACAGTACTGGTCTGCAGCTTATTGGAAACTTTCATTTGTCTTGTATAACAGCCTCTTTGGCTGCTCAAGTCTTCTTACTCTCTAACTTGCATGATGATTATCTCTTAGGAATTATAATTTGGTTTCTCTTGTCTTTTCCTCAACCAAAGCATCAGATATTAAAAAAAAGACTAAGGAAATTCAAAAGTTGTTTCCTAAATACAAATACAGAATGAAATAATAAGTCCTGATTGGAGTCAACCTTCATAAAATGCATGCAAAATATAATTAAGATAATTTGTCTATTTTTGGATGCAAAGATTGCTTGGCAGTGCGGTCTGATAATAATACAACAAACAAATCATCAGTAAGAAAAAATAATGTTCCTATTTGTACTGTAGTGCAAGTGTCCACAGAATGTCTTGCTTTTGTCAATGCTAGCCATCAATGCTCCTAATATTACTGAGCAATTCATGTTGAAGAAGAATTCTGCAGTGGAAAAATTTGTATGACTCATAGTATTGCCAAACATAATGAGTCAGTCATATTTGTGTACAAAATGAAGTAATTATGGAATGGCAGTAGTATCACAATGTATTTGTATATCTGGCATGATTAAATAAAAATTAGATTTCAAGGAAGAAATATCTGAACCTCTGAAGACAGCCTGGAAACATCAAGTCTGTGTGCTGCTCTTGTTGTTGAGTCAGACAATGTTTAGGAACTAAGGAAAGGGAAGGAAGTAGAAAACAAGCTGAAACATCGGCACTTTTACCCAGGTATAAACTTCTAGTTTTCTCTTGCACAGTATATTCTTGCAAAATCTGCAAATATATATGAAGATGAGTAGTATATACAAGAGGAATCAAAGTTGCTCTGGGAAAGAAAAGAGAGCAATGTAGTACCTTGTGATTGGAGCATGAAGACTAAGAGCCATTCAAGTTGTCCCTAACTCTGAATTAACTGAGTCTCGTGGTAGACTACACTACAAGAAACGTATTTTGGAACTACTTATTTACGAATTAGGTTAAATTGTTGTTTATAAATCAAATATACATAAATCCTCGGGACCACCATGTCACCAATCTTACGTCATAAGGTCGGATTGAGACGGGTGACGGTCCTCAAACTAGAGTCGAAAGGTAGGAAGGCACTATGGTAACTTGTTGAGGGCAATATGCTGACATTTGTAAACCGCTCAGGGAGTGCTCTAAAATCCTATGGAGCGGGATATAAGTCTTAAGTGCTATTGCTATTATTTTGCACAAGATAAATGTTTATTCGGTTGAACCTTGCTACTTGTTTCTTCTCTCCAGTTCTGTTGCTTTTGTTAGTTTCCACATCAACCATTTGTCAGGGTTGGTTGTCTATAAATTAGCTGAGGAATTTCTTCATAAAGTCTGCCCTGGGATGGTCTTTGCCTGCAATGGGCTATTGCAGAACTGAATGCTGGACTAGGTAGTCTGATTTTGAATGGATTTTCCCATGTTCTTATTATTGCTCTATTATTTATTTGTTACTTATACATTATTCTAAACACTAGCAGTTCACATTTGCATGAATGAAAAAACATAACATACAATAAAAAGGGAAACTTGCTACAACTATCTTTCCAACCATCTAATTGTGCTCACCAATTGTGCAATTTCAGCTTTCACTCATTGTGGAACACCTATTAAAAAAAAATCCATTTTTGCAGTTTTTTGAAATTAAGCCATATTGGCCAAGCAGATGATATTCCTGTCGCTCTCTCCCTAGGTAACCTTAGTCCACTGGATAACCTACTGCAATAAAGATGAAGTAAGAGTGCTTCCATGCTCTGAGCTGCACAGGACAGGTTTAGCTCTTATTGTGCTCAGTCAAGTTCACTTCCTTGGCATGATTTCTCCCCAGACCTGGTAAACCAGAGAGCACCAGTTCTGATTACTTGAGGGCAATCTTGTCAAGCATTCCAGCCCCTTACATTCACAGTCTTCAATCAGAGAACTGCCTACAAGATTAATGGGAAAACCCTTAACTATCTGTTGAAAACCTTCTGGATCCTTAAGACCTTAAGGGTGGCCCATCTTAACTAAGCCTACAAAGGTCCCTGGTG